>NW_022103968.1:7131646-7145417 GCF_000313985.2 Echinops telfairi
GCTGTGGATTTGTTTCTCCAAAGTACCTAGACTATTACACTCAGAAACCCAACAGAGGATCTGTTTGAGTCTGAATCCACTCGACAGCATAGAATTCCAGCGTAGTCAAACTGTTCCTTCTCTCTAATCCTAGTGACAATGCCAGCGTGTGTCCCCGATGGACCACAATTGGGTCTCGAGACCACCACTCATGAAAGGCCCCGCCTTCTGAGCGTGCTGCCCGCATCCACAGTGGCGGGGAGGTGGGCAGGCAGTGGTGTGACCCGGCTGGTAAATGGCCATTCTGCTCTCATGAAAAATCCCCCGGGAGGATGAATTGAACAGAACATGTAGGAAGAGCTCCCGGTTATCCAAAGGACTATGAAGTAGCCGCTTGGGCTGGCCAGCTTTATGAGATGCTAAAATATTTACATTCTCTTTACCTCAATCTGGGGGAAGTCATGTGGATCTATTTAAAGGCAGGGAGGGGTCAGAGAGCTGACATTTCCAGGAAAAGCCCGTGGAACGCTGATGGGCACCCGTGAGTGAGGCCCGCGGAATCCGCAATCCTTCCAACTGGGTAACTGCGGAATGACAGGGGCCAGAGCTCCGGAGGAGGTGGCCCCCTGAGGAGCATGAGCCGGGCTCTTTGGGGTCACGGGCGACAGGTTTTATTTGCACTTGTCTGGGCTTCGATAGTCTGAGAATTTTAAAAGAGCATTTCTCTCTGTTTACGATTCCCACTGGAGACTGCCTGTTTTCTCCTCCCCGCGTCTTGCAGCCCAAGTGAAAGCGGGGAGGGTCGATTTATTCCCAAGAACAGCTAAAAGCATCACAGGAGTTATGGGCAGTGTGTTCTGTGGAGGAAGAAAATATATATTTTGGTCTTGAAAGTTATTGCTTCAATTACTTAGTAATTTCTTAAGCAACCTCAGGGTGGGCTTTTTAAGAGGTGGGTTTGAGGGAGGCCGACAGAGACTCCCTGCCCGATCAAGAGCATTTAAACCTGTCAGAGTGCAGGCAGACAGCCCTGCCCAAACCAACGCCCCCGAGAGGAATGGGCGTGCCCAGGGTGCCTAGCACTGGGCTAGCCTCCGTCTGTACCGCCGTCACATTCACATATACCCTTTTTTCAGTTCACTGCTGCCAATGGTAGTCCATGGAGTGGACGAGAAGATGGAGGCTGTGGTCAGGTCCTTCTGGTGACTAACAAGGACGGCCACTCTCCCAATGAAAGCCATGCCACCGGCGCAGGCTGAGTAGGTGCCATCAGGCCTAGGGTGACTCCCAGGGACCACGTCTCCGTTCCCCAGGGAACCTCCTTGGCAAACAGCCTTTGTGGAATGTTGGATTCCCTTCCCTCTTTCGGGGCATGGTGACCTGACGCAAGAAGGACCAGGATCCGCCTGGCCAGGGTGGCTCCTGGACATGTGGGCAGGAGTTTACAGGAGCGGCCAAAGCCAGACAGGCGGAGGCAGGAGTTGAGCTCCTTGGACAATCGCTGCACGTGGGCCACCCTGGGGAGGGGACACGTGTTTGGCAGGGGGCATTTCTGAGAGTCCGGCGGTGAGCTGTGAGTCCAGACAACACCCTCAGCAGCTAGGGCGAGGGTGAAGAACACCCGCTTGTGGAACCATCGAGACCAGCTAACGTCACATGCCTCCCGAAGGGAAACCGTCCTAGCCATTACAGGAGGAGTGAGTTCGTGGGCTGGAGAAGGATGCACATGTGGCCGTTTGAAGGCCCTTGATTAAGGTCCAGGTTGTCCAATACATTTGTCACGACCGTAGGCGCCATACCCTACCCCACTGCCATCAAGTTGGCTGTGACTCCTGAGACCCGAAGGGACAGCTGAGAACAACTCCATGGGGCTTCCGAGGCTGGACATCTTCACAGAAGCAGACCCTAACCTTTCTCCTCTAGGACCGTCGATGGGCAGCCCACCAGGTATGCCACGGTGACAGCAGGGCTCCCTGGTTGCCAACAGCTGTGGCAAAGTGGCAATGGCAGATTCTCAACCTTTGGGAAGTCCAGTTCCTCAACTGGAAGGTGGGTGCCCTACACTGGAACTTACGGTGCGGATGGAATTCGAGAAACAGCTCTTCACCCAGGACCTGGCTCATCCATTAGAACCCCTCCATCACTTCCTCTGCCCCTTGCCACGGGCAAGTTCTCCTTGCCTAATTCCCTGTCTTGCAGCCAGTAATTCTTTATCCGATGACTAGAGGATCCCACGGCTTGCTGCAGTGCCATTAGAGCTGGCCCTTCACTGGGAGAGGGAGACCAGGAAGCTCGTGATACTGTTGAAACCCTGATTTCCAGAGCTGCCCTGGCCTCCCTGGGGGTGGGGTTGGGAGGTGGGGGGAAGAAAGCAGGGGTGAGCTCTTCAGCATGCAGTTCCCGCTGCACCTGGAATGCTTTGGGGTACATTTCGTACCTAGCAAACACCATCAGATGTGCTTGGATTAGAAATGGAACTTCCAGTCCTCTCGAATGTGCTGTTTGCTGGCTCATTCTGAATTCAGATAATTAAGTTTACAAACCATTTCAAAACCACGCCCAACCTAGCCGCCAAGCGGAGGTTTGGATGGGTGAGTCCGTATGCCTGAGAATCTCGCCCTCCCCCTCATCTGAGAGTGCAGAAGACGTCTCAGCAGGAGGCCTTTTATGCTCCGGAGGTTTGAAAGGTGGATCCCTCCCCAGAGGGGAGGAAATTGGCCCTTGGGAGTCTGAAGAGCCCCCAGGGAGAAGTCACCCCTCCTTGACCCAGCAAGCGCTCTACAGTGCCTCTGTTTTATTTAGGGGGAAAGGGGGCAGTTGCAGACTAGGAATAGCAACAGGCTGGAGAAGCGTGTGCATAGAGTTGATATTATGATTGGGATCGTTATTCAGGCCTGTGAACTGAGCGCCTACTATGTGCTGGATCCCAGCCATGCCGATCATCTCATGAGGTGGAGGAGGAGGAGGAGATGTTGGGCTCTTTGTTCCTCAGACAGTTAAGTGGACAAAAGACCTGACACTATCATTGCCAGCGCTTGATGGCCTCAGGTCGCAGGCTCATGTCCAGATATGCAATCATCTTGCTGTTCATAGTTGGGTCAGATGCCGGATAACTATTGTCTCGTTCAATCCTCAAAGCAACCCAGTGAGCTCAGCATGCTCTCTCTTATTTCCCAGGTGAAAATGTGGAGGCCTGGGGCCAAGTGACCTACCCAAGGCCACGCAACAGTTAGGCTGCAGAAGTCCAGATTTAAACCTCAACCTCCTTGTTTTAGTCTGCCTCCTCTCCACTGAAGCATCCAGCGAAGAAAGGAGGCTGAGACTGGGGGAAGTTCCTGCGCTGAGGTAGCAGAAATGTTGCCTTGTTACTGAAACTAAAGGGAAAGGCAACAAGACTGCCCAGGGGGTCACGGAGCAGAGGCTCCTGTTCCCGTGTCCAGTCGTCTTTTTCATATGAAACCTGACATGTGTCTAAACCAAGGGCTACGTGTCCCGACCGAGGACCACAGCTTTCAAGAAGAACCCACTCGAGAGGACGACCCAGAGCCCTCTAACTAACTGATGCTTCAGTCTCTTCATTACTCAGTAAGGCACTGAACGGCCAAGAAAAGGTCTGGAGCCCCTTCCTTCCATGAAGTTGTTGGTGATCCTTGCTTGTCCGCGTCGTGGCACCATTTCTAACAGTCTGGAAGATCCCGTTGCCTCAGTTCTTCCCTCGGGGGTCATGCTACGCAGTCCTCCAGGACTGCTGTGAGTCAGCATCGGCTAGATGGCAATGTTTTGCTTCCGATATGCTGCCTCAAACAAACATGGAAACCCAGCGAGACTTCAGATTGTCTGAAGCAGTCCGCGTCCAAGTTCATTTCCATGTCCCACCATTTGGAATCTGTACAATTCCTCCGGGAGCTGCTTGCCAGACTCCAGGGAACATGCATCCCTAATGTCAAGACCGTGAACGGGCAGCGGGTGAGCTGAGAAATGGGTGGCGTGGAAAGTAACCAACAGAAGGTGACGGAAGTGTGACGCTCGCACATGTTCTGTTGCTACGGTGAATGGAAGGTGTAAAATGATCCTGGGAGCTGGGCTGGCAGTGGCCGCCATGCCTGGTGAACTGGCTGCATGCAGGCGACTTGGCTTGGTCCCACCCCAGACTGGAGCGATCAGGCCCTTCACACAGCAAGGAGAGGAAGACTGCTGCAGGAATCCAAAACCAGCCCAAGGGTTTCGGAGGAATTAACAGGAACCATCTGATGTGTAGATCGCAACACATTATGGACACCACAGTGGAGGGAAGGGCCTCCAAAACACGTGTGCACATGTGGAACCCAAACACAGAACAAGGGGACATTGCAAGGACTGAAATCAAGAACTACGTGAATCGGGGCTGTATCCTTTCCCCATACATATTCGGGCTGTGTGCTGAGCAAGTAACCTGAGAAGCTGGACTCCGTGATGAAGAACGCGGCATTGGGATTGAAGGAAGGCTCACCGTGGACTTGAGATACGTGGACGGCACAGCTTCAATGGACTTGAGATACGTGGACGGCACAGCTTCGCTGGCTGAGAGCTGAGAGGACTTGAGGTACTTGGTGATGAAGATCAAGTAATACAGCCTTCAGTGTGGATTGCACCTCAAAGCGAAGAAAACAGAGAGCCTCATAACTGAACCAATAAGCACCATCATGATCAAGAGAGATACGATCGAGGTTGTCAAGGGTTCCATCTCACTCGGATTAACCACCAACATCCCAGGAAGCAGCTGTCAAGAAAACACACGGCGGAGACCACTGGACAAATCCGCTGCGAAAGGCCTCTTCAAAGTGTTAACGAGCAAAGACGTCACTCTGAGGACAAGGGATGCCTGCTTGACCCAAGCCATGACTCATACACATGTGAAAGCTGAGCCATGAACTTTAAAACTATATAGACTAAAGAAAAATCGATGCCCTTGAAACCTCGCGTTGGTGGAGAAGATTGAAGAGGCACAGAAGAACGTACAAATGTGTCTTGGAGTAAGTAGGGCCAGATGCTCCTGGTGGGACTTAGTCTCGCTAACTCTGAACAAGCTATCACTGTGGACCACGTCCTGAAGAAGGACATACACGTGGTAGAGTGGAAGTGCAGTGAATAAGGAGCCTGTCAGCAAGACAGAAGGACACAGACGCTACAACGATGACCTGAAGGCGTGCATCCAGGTGTGAGGCGGGTCGAGCTCGGCAGTGTTGCCTTCTGTTGTGTACGGGGTCGCTGTGAGTCAGAAGTGACCCGTGGCCCTTAACCACAGCAGCTACTGCCAAGAACTGAATGAGTGGCCAACTCTGATTCTCCAAGAAGCCTGGGGTGACGCTGGAGACCGTTTCTGAGTCTTGGGCATGCTGACGATCTCAGGATGAGAAGGACACTCACGTGTTGGTTTGGATACAAACACCGAATGTATCGGGTTACATTAGCGGTGCAGAGGTTTTTATTAAAGCTAGTTCTCAATCCTCTTTTACAAGTGAACTACTGCTGGCTCCTTAGCAGAAGCACTGATGCTCGGCGGTTAAAGGAAGAGTGTAGATCAACGGTGAAAGAGTGGTGGACGCCATGACCACCACTATCCCATGGGCCTTGGGCCACAGGCTCATGCCCAGACCACTGGCTCTCGCCATCCATGCTAGTGGATAAGGGGCAGCAGAAGCAGGGTAAGAAATGGAAGAAGGAGAAGGGAGGATTCAGTCAAATATAATGCTGCGCTTTCATTTTTGTTTTGTGTTTAACCTCATCGCAAGTCCTTGCCTGAATGAATCGGGCTGACTGGTTACTCAATCAATTCTATTAAACTAATTTTACTAAATACTGTGATACACAAGGAACTTTGCCAAACGCTGGAGCTGGAGAAGGAATCGAGGCAGACCTTACTCCCGCCCTAAGGGAACTTAGTCTCATGTGGTATGGGCCTGCTGAGAGCCCAGTCTCTTACACTGAACTAGAGGGGTGTGGATGAAAACCACACAGCTTTTGGCTCTCAAGAGTATGATGATCCACGAGGAAGGTACTCACTCAGAGGAGGCAACAAGAGACCATGGAGAATTCTGACTCAAGATTCATGTGAAGTGTTGGGCCGCCAACTACAAGGTTGGTGATTCATACCACCAGTGGCTTTGTGGGTGAGAGATGAGACTCTGCTCCGGTACTCACAAAGCCTTGGAAACCCTATTTGCAGGTATGGTCACTATGAGTAGGAATCGACTTGAGGGCCATGGGTTTGGATTGGGTTTCTGACAACTCATGTTCATGGCCACTCCAGTCTTGGGGGTGATCCAAGGCTTTAAAGAATATACACTGTGGCTTCACCAATTTAAAAAAAATGAGGAGGCTTTTGGCATTCCAAAGATTAGTAGCTCACTTATCAAACCTCTGATTGTCTGTCATTTGGGAGCAGGGTTTCCCTCCAAGTCATAAGAGATCATTGAGTCAAGTGTGGGTGACGCTGCTGCTCTCTTGAGACCCTCAATTGTCTCTTCCGGCTCACAAATCCCTGTTCTCTGATTCACCCTGACTCCCAATGAACAACCAAAGGTTCTAGCAGAATCCCGTTCAGTCCTAACCCAATTAACCATAGACATTGCCTTTTTTGCCTAGTCTCTTGGATAAATCTTAGAAGATCATCCATTATCTATGTAGCTTGCATCGAGCTTGTCCCTCCCTTTTGGTCTATAAATTTCCCTTCTGGAAATATTCCAAGAAAATGACTCTAAATATGGCTTCAAATGTTTTATGCAATGATGCTTATCACAAGATTATTTATACTAAGGAACAATAGAAAAACAATCTAAATACCATCAAAAAGGAGAATGCTGGAGCAAAGTATGAGTATCCATACCACGGGGTATCATTTAGCTTTTAAAATGGTGCTTACAAAGAAAAATATTTTCATAACCTGGTGAAATGTTTATGCCATAACACATAGGAGATAAGGATCCGGATACACCATGGTGTGCAGAATCAGGATCTTTGAGGGTGTCTGGCACTGGAGGCATGGTGGTGTTTGGGATCAGGGTGCATGGAGTCAGGATGCTCAATGATGCCGAGAGTTTAACTGTTAGCTGTTTGCATAGAAGCAAGGAAAGAAACTAAACTGTCAGCAACCATTGCCTCCAATTGAGGAGACTGTATGCTCTTTGCTCTTTTTCTGTGTTCGGTGGATTTTCTCTAGTGAGGGAGTCTAGGTCAGGGATAGGGAACGTCTGGCCCATGAGCCATAGAAAGCTGGAGAAATCATCACTACCAACTCGCACCCCACACCTCCCCAAGGGGAAGCAGTTCCAGACATCACATTAGAGATGAGTTAATTAGATGTTTGACACAATACGCTAGTTTTTATGTTGATAATTTTGTATGGCCCTCAAATGATGTGATCAATAATCTGAACGGTCCTTGGCAGAAAAAAGGTTCCCCACTCCTAGTCCAAGTGGATGCATGAGGTCCGGTCCGTCAAGCCCAGCTGTGCCCAGGCAGAGAGAGAGACCAAGTCTCCCAACTCTCAAGTCTTACTATCACCGGGTCTTCTTTAAACCGTTAAATACATCTTATCACTACAATTGCTCTCTCTAAATTGGATGCTTGTTCTCTTAATGACTTTTGTTGTGAACCAGTGTTTACAAACAAGACAGTTCTTAGAATGTGCCAGCAATTAGGGAATTCTTCAGGCCTCCCAATGAAACTATAAACACCATTAATAACACCTGTCTTGGCTTCCTCCCACATTGGTTTCACGCCGTTTACTGGGAGTGGATAAGGACAGCGGCCCCATAAAGTGCGTCTAGGCCATGTGTGGAGAGCCCCTCGGTGTGGCTCGTTTACCTAGGGGCTGAGAGGAAACGCCACTCAGACAAGCTGAAGCAAGAAGGCTTCACCGTCCTTGTTTACACACTGGGTTTCAGAGGCAACCGTCCCTTGACCATTACACTCGCCAATTTTGCTTTTCAAAATTTTGTCTGTGCACATCAAGCTCCTAAGTGGAGTGAAACCTTGAAGAATTCATTAGGAAGGGTCTGTGGGACGTACACCCTCAAAGCCCAGCTGTTCTGGGGTTCTCTCCTGAGTTGAGAGGATTCAGAGGCTTCCCCTAAGCCCCGCCATGGAGCTGGCTTGCACTTCGGAGTCGCATTGTAGGACTATCTTTACACCATGGAGTCTCGTGCCTCATGGTGACAAGTCATCACAGGGAGAAAGTGACAGCACAGCACAGCACAGCACATGGGGACAGAGCTGGTGAGTGGGCATCAGATTCACTGCTCCCACCTCAGACATGCTCCAGAGAACACCCTCGCTGCCACCCTGCCCCGTGTGTGTGCATGTGTGTGTGTGTGTGACTTTCTGTACCACTCTTTTCCTCTGACTTTCTCTCCCCTGACTGTGTTAGACAGGGTTCTCTAGAGAAACAAAACCAGGACACTGATGGTTATCGGTAGATAGATAGATAGATATAGCACAAAGAAATATAACAGCTAATTAGTCCACACAGCAGTGCAGAGGGCTCAGTTCAACTCACTTCCATGAAACAGTTAATATATTGGAAGTCCTTCAATGCACGAGGACTGCTGGGTCCAAGGTCAAGGAAGCAGACAGCTGAGTCTTCTGTAGAGCAATGCAGACAGTCCAGCCACAGGCAGCGAACAGCAGGGTGGGTCACCAACAGTCAGCCAGATGACAGGGTCCGACAGTCCCCAGCTAAGGCGATGTAGACACCAGCAGTGTGGTGAAGCAGGTCTTGAAAGAACCTCAAGCTCTAACAACAGGGTCCATGGGTTGGGTGTCCCACAGGTAGTGTAGCTTGCAAGTTGAGGCAGAGAACTAGCTAGGGCAGCCACACACTGGTCTGATCATCAGAGAGCACGAGAGAGAGAGGCGGGGCTTGCCGAGCCATTTATCTCTTTGCCCTCCAATCAAACTGCAGCCTTATTAATCCCACATGTTCTTATTGGCCAGGTTGGCACAATAAGCCTACCTATCACACTGACCTCAACACCTCCAACTCAAGCCCTCCCTCTTCTCCTTAAAGGAAGAAAGTTGAAATAACATAAATAAGCATGAAGTTATGTTCTGCATTGAATGTTTTATTGAAATCATGTGTTTTCAGTAATGGAAGACATTTTGAAGGAAAAAAAAAAAACCTTTAAAAATCTTATAGAGGCAATATAGTGTTTGCTGTCAGTGAAGCAGTGGCCAGGAGATGGAATGGCACATTGCAATGGGTCAAGGCCTCGTTCAAGTGCTGAGCAGCCAGGAGGTTACTTTGAGGATGATAGGGCTAAGGGTGCGCCTGACCCAGGCCACGGCATTTGCAGTCGTCTCGTATGCATGTGACAGTTGGACACTGAATAAGGAAGAGGAAAGAAGAATGGATGCATGTGGACTGTGGTGCCCGTGAAGACGGTTGACAGTACCCGGGACTGCCAAAGAACAAACAAGTCTGTCCTGGAAGAAGTGCTGCCAGAGTGCTCCTTAGAGGCAAGGATGGCAAGACTTTGCCTCACATATTTTGGGCATGTTTTCAGGAGAGGCCAGTCCTTGGAGAAGACATCATGCTCGGTAAATAGAGGGACAGCAAAAAAGAGGAAGGAAGACCCTTGATGTGATGGATTGACACAGTGGCTCCCACAATGGGCTCAGACCTAAGGGCGATTGTAAGGATGTCCCAGGACGGGGCAGTGTTTCATTCTGTTGGACACAGGGTGGCTGAGTCAGAATTGACTGGATGGCACCTGCCAACAACAACACAGTGTTTGCTACAATGAATGGGACACATATGTCCCAAGGAACCTCTGGGGGGATGGAGCCCCTGTGAGATGGCATTGAAAATTGGATTGTAGCTTCCCACTAAACTGAGAGGTGAAAAATGTAGGTGGGCACAATAAGCCCCACCAGGTACCAAGTACAGAGAGCACAACAGCGCACCGTACTTAAAGACACAGGAATCCTCTTGGTGGCAGATCCCTTAGATACCTACCTATCTGATGCCAAAGGAGGACCGATAGGTGGAGAACCCCACTTTCCACAAGGCTGCAGAGCAAACCTAAGAAAAGTGATTTTTCTCCTCTCAGACAAAGGCAGAGAACAGCAGTAAATGGTGGCTATACAAACGGGGATTTTGAAAAGTTCATCGAAGAAAATAACCCGTCACTTTTCATTCTGTTTTCCCACGAGCGCCTTCAAGCCCCCTTGTAGAATGAGGGGACACCTGCAAGAGGCTTCCTACTCCTGTAAAGATTGACAGCCTTGGAGAGCCACAGAGGCGGCTCTACTCTGTCCCCTGGGTCGCTCTGAGTCAGCAAGGTTGGTGTTGCATATTGGTTTGGAGACCTTCCGGCCACCTGATGCCGCGAGCCGTCTTCCTGAGCAGGAGTCCACAGGGTACCTTTTGTGTCATTAGCTTACTGCTCTCAGGGGCTGCTACTACAAGTTTGCGTGGCTGCAGAGTGATCACATTTCAGTTTATGATCATAGGCACTGAGGGCCCAGAGATGTGGGACTGCAGTGGGGACAGATGTGGGTGGGACAGGTGTTCAAAAGGACATCCATTAGCAAACGCCAGTCGCATTCTAAGTGTTTGGGATGCTATTGACATTAATCCCCAGTGTCCTGAGGCCCAGGCTGCATTTGACCTTGGCTGCAGGTCGAACTGATACCCAGGCCAGCATGCTTCCAAGGCCATCAATGAGCACATCACTTTATAGACCTCATAAAAACACCATCACCACCAGGCATCAGCAAGAACTGCCTTTTAAGATGTGCTTTTTATCCAAGTTCAATAGCTTAGCTCATTGTGCTATTGATCAATGTCTGAGGGATTCCAGAACTCTGAAAACATATAGCGAGCCCATAACCCATGGACCCACTCAAATCAGGAAGACCCTGCCAGTCCAGGAAGTGACTCCAGCTCGCCAGAAAACTCACGGCAGGCAGAAGAAAGACAAGGTGGCCTGCAGAGAAAACAATCTGCGCCCCCCTCGTGATGCTGGTGAGGAACCCAGAGCTCCCTGTGTGGGCTTCCCAGGAAGAATGCTCTAGAGTGCGCCTATGGATTCAATTGTGTCTCCCCAAAGCTTGTGCTGTAAACCCCAATGTTGGAGCCCTGGTAGTGCTATCCAGGAAGTGTTGAACTGCTAATGGTGACGTCAGTGGTTCAAACCCACCAGCTGCTCCATGAGGAAAGAAGACGCTGCCTCTATTCCTGTAAAGATCGGCGGCCTCAGAAACCCCACATGGGGTCATGAGAGCTGTGACTGGCTGGCGGCAATGGTTCGAGAGATGACGCTCCCATTTGAGAACGGTGGGCGTGGTTCCATTAGCAAGGCAGCCTCGGTGTACAGCGCGGCATTAGCTCGTCTCTCTGGAGCGACAGAAGTGAAGCTTGAGCCACCAGCCAGGCAAGGAAGCACAGAGGCGGGGGAGAGATGCCTCGGCCCCTGCTTCTGCAAAGAACCAGGAACCGAGCAAACAAACTCACTGCCAGTGAGCCGATTCTGACTCACGGCCACCAGACAGGACAGGGTAGAATGGCCCCTGTGGGTTTCCAAGACTGGAACTCTTTACAGGAGTAGAAAGCTTCGTCTTTCTCCCTCAGAGAAGCCGGTGGTTTTGAACTGCTGACCTCGAAGTTAGCAGCCCATCCCAGAATCACTACACCACCAGGGCGCCTAGGAAACAGGAAACAGAGTTTGAATAAGAGATAGGGACTGTTCTCAGAGAGAGCGAGCGTGCATTTCCCTACAGCCAGAGCCATCCACATGGACTTCTCACCTCCTGGACTGTGAGAAAGTATTTTTGTTCTTTGAAGCCACCCTTTTGGAATGTGTCTGTTACAACAGTGCAGGAGAACTCACACAAGTCCCAGGAGATGCCACAGAGAAGGCAAGCAGGCCTCCAGGAAGAAATCTGGACAGCTAGCCCCAAGGTAGGACTGTTGGCCTGACAGGCAGCGCTGATCATCGGCAAGATGCTGCCCACGCACGGGAGTGCCTGGGGGGCTGGGGCGGGGCGGGGACCCTAACCTGAGGAGCTTGAGTCTGTCTGTCCGAGACAAACATTAACAATCAGTGGCTGCAGGCAAGGCACCCCGTTCTGCCAAGTCAAGGCCATGGGGGATATTCTGGAGCGTTAAATACTACACGCTCCTGGAAGGTTGGGTGCACGTGTCTGTCACATATTTCTTCTTTGTTCCAGATCTTAATGTCACTTTGGGGCGGGAGTATTGATCCAGTGATTCCAGGAGCACTCCCAGGACTGCTGGAGAATGGGGACCGTCTCCTATGGAAGCAGGCATAAGATGGATAGCCTGCCAGCAGGAAGGTGGCTTGGAGCACGAGGCAGAGGGGACAAAGAGGCAGTCCTGGAGTCTGACAGTAGCACTCAAGGGTACCCCCAAGACAGGATGAAGACGACAAAGGGGGAGCACCTCAGGCCGGCCATCTGAGTCGGTCATGACAACCCGTGACACCCTGGGATGCAGGTGGGGATGGCAGGAAGGGGGGGTAAGGGTTGGCTAGTTGGCCCCCAAACAGCACAGGACTACTTTACTGCCCCCCGCCCTGCATAAACATTTTAAATGTAATAAGAACAAACTATACACAATCAGAAAAACACCGGGTGATGATTAAGACCATAGTCCCAGGAGACACCAAGTTCAACTGACATGACGTAGTTCCTAAAGAGAATGTTCTGTATCCTACTCAGGTGGGCAGTGGCTGAGGTCTTGAAAGCTCACTAGCAGCCACCTAAGGTGCAGCCACTGTCTCTCCAGGTCCAGAGGAGAGAAGAACGATGCTAAACAGAAGACATGTGGAAACAATTAGTCCAGTGGACTGAGAGACCACGCAAACCTCAGTCTCCACCACCCTGAGATCAGAAGAACTAGATGGTGCTCGGCTTCCACCAACAACTGCTCTGAAAGGGATCCTATTAGAAGGTCCCTGGTAGAATGAAGGTGGGGGGTGGGGGGTGGGTGGCGGGGGTGGCATACGGGGAGACCTGGAATGAAACTGAAAATCATAAGAATACACTGGACTTTCTGGTCAGAGGTCCAAGAGACAGGTGGGATCCCTGAGACTAGCCCGCCTTCAGGTCTGGAATTGAACTCTCCCCTCTGTGGTAAAGCAATCAACCCTTTTCAGAAGGGTTGCACAAGGAAAGCACCTGCCGATGGCAAAGCCCAAAGGGTTACCAAGAAGGAGGCGTGGAGACAGGAAACCCGGCGAGCGAGGAAGCTGATGAGGCTGCAAGGGAGGAGTTGAAACAAAATGTGTCTGAATCATTGCATGTAAGACTGATGACCTGTTCTGGTAACCTTCACCGAATTCACAATAAAAAGGGTTTTCTTTTTCAAATAAAATCTGAGTTCTAGCCGGGTTCTGGAACAGGGTGTGGCTGCTGGAGAGAGGCCTCAAGTCTCTGCATTTCCAGGCTCTTCCCCTCCCACTGTAGCTCCCTCTCCCCCACGCCCCTCCCCACCCCTACCATGGCCACCTTCTGCTCTGCAGGCAGGGGAGGGGTGAGCCCAGGGCCAAGCAGCTAAGGTCAGAAAGGGTCCAGCTGGAGCCCGCTCTCTGCACTCCCGGGACTCGGCTCTTCCCACTCCGTCACATTGGCTTTACAGGCAGATATTAGGACAGCATTCCGACTCTGTCTTATGAAAGTTTTCCTCCTCAGCACGCCTTCAGAACTGTATTTGTCCTAAAGTATTTATTTATAGCACAATTTGAATCCTCTCTTTCTCTCTCTCTCTCTCTCTCTCTCTCTCTCTCTCTCT
>NW_022103968.1:7145728-7153775 GCF_000313985.2 Echinops telfairi
GTCTTCAACATGGTGGCTCATCCCACCATCTGGGAGACTCATGAAGCATCATCCGTTTCAGGACCTCAGGCGAGGCCCGTGGGGTGAGAATGGACAAGAAAGAGGGCCGGGATAAACATTCTAGGTCGGTCCCTGGTTGGCTCGGATGCAGTCGTCCTGACACCGGTTCAGTTCACCATTTAGGGACCAGGAGCCCTGGTGGCGCAGTGGGCTCCCCATTGGGCTGTTAACTGCAAAGTCAGCGGTTCACAGCCACCATCTGCTCCAGAGAAAGAGGAGGCTTTCTGCTTCCGGAAAGAGTCACCGTCTCAGCAATTCACAGGGGCAGTCAGTCCTATTGCGTCACTCGGAGTCCACCTTAATTTGATGACAGTAAGCTTGGTGTGGTCTATGTTGGGGGGTCACTGGGAGGCACACGGCACTCAACTGGTCACCAAAAGGTTGGGGGTTCGAGTCTTCCAAGAGAAGCTTCAGAAGAAAGACCTGGCAATTTAGTTCCAAAAGAT
The DNA here is from genome assembly GCF_000313985.2 of Echinops telfairi. Taxonomy (NCBI): domain Eukaryota; kingdom Metazoa; phylum Chordata; class Mammalia; order Afrosoricida; family Tenrecidae; genus Echinops; species Echinops telfairi. Next base: position 7,146,235 of record NW_022103968.1, read on the forward strand.
ACTGTCATTGTTGTCAGGTGCCATTAAGTCGGCTTCGACCACAGGGACCTGCGCGCGCGCACTACTAGGAAGCACCGCCGAGTCCTGCGCCAGCCTCGCGATCGTTCCAAAGCTTGAGCCCACTACTGCAGGCTCGGTGTCCGTCCATCTGTTGGACAGCCTTCCTCTCCTTTGCTGCCCCCTGACTTTTCCAAACCTGATGTCCTTCTGCAGGGACTGGTCTCCCCTGACAAGCATCGATGACGCAGTCTCCCGCCAGGAGCACAGTCTCCCTGCTCCGGCCGCCGGGAGACCTTTCAGTGGGTGTCCGTCGACACCTGGAAAATCCTAGAGTGCGCAGTTTTATCTGGCACCCGTGGAGTTGCCCTGCATCGGAACGGACTCACACTGCAACTGCTTTTTATGACGCTCAAGGCTCGTCACGTGTGGGGGCAGCACGGTAGTGTAGTGGCGATGCTTGGGGTTGCTAAGCAGAAGGTCAGCACTTCGAAACCACCAGCTGCTCTAAGAGAGAAAGACGAGACTGTCTATGTCCACAAAGCGTATGGAAACCCACCGGGCGGATGTACCCTGTCCCGTAGGGCCAGTTTGAGTCAGAATAGACCTCTTGGCAGTGAGTTTGGCTTTTGCTGGGTTAGTCATGGGACTAAGAAGTCATCCTCCAAAGAAAATAAGGCAGTCTGCTCCGTCAAGATTGACAATCTCAGAAACACGATCGAGGGTCACTAGGAGTGCAGATCGACTCGATGGCAGCGGGTTTTGAGGTCATAAAAAGGAGCCCTTTGGGCACAACAATGAAGTGCTCAGTTATGAACCAAAAGGTCAGTGGTTCAAACCCACCAGCTGCTCTGCAGGAGAGAGGAGACCCTCTATTCCTGTAAAGACTCCAGCTTGGAAACCCTGCGGGGCGGCTCTGCTCTACGCTGAGAGGTCACGGTGAGTCATCAACTCAACGGCCATCATCAGAACACCAGCCTGGAGACTGGCTATTGGATGACAGCGGGTGGTTCCAGGCCCGCTCCTGCGGTCAACGAAGATTTACAGTAAGGCCTGGATTAGGGTGGGTGGGTGAGCGGGGAATTCTTTCATCCCTGAGCTGTTCCACCTGGCTGTTGCCTATGGACCAACTCAAGAACATGACGCCTCTTTTAAGCCCTCGTACAAGCCCGTTTCTGAAACTCGCAAAGCAAGTCCGTGCAGGAGGGTCCTCTGTCTCCTACCCAGCATGCCTTTCATTCTAGGAGCATTCCCCTCTTCCCCCTCACTCTCCCCCCGACCCCCACCCTGGCCGCCCTGCACCCTGTCTCTGCCCACCCGCTGAGCACCCCGTTCCAAAGCCCGGGCTTGTTGAGGTTGCAAGGACATGCTGCATTTTATTTTAGATCTCTTTTATCCTCTCTCTCCTCTCCTCAAAATAAAAATTGATCTCTGAGGAGCACAGGTATTGGTTTAACTCGTTCTGAATTACTCTAATCTCAAGTGACTCTTTGTCACTCATCATTTTACAGGAAGCAAGTAAGATACCTATTATCCTGTTATCTCCTCCTGGAAAAGAACATTCTCCCGGGAACCGACTGTTCTGGTTTGTCAGAGCCGGGCCTCAGGCCTCTACTCCAGGAGCGTGGGGGTTCCAGCGCCTCGTCTCTGGCACAAGCCACGGAGAGCCCGGCTTCCCGCCTCCACGACGCAGAGAGTCCTCGTGCCCATCTCTCCCAGTGGAGAGCCTGCCCTTGAGCACCCAGCAGACTGGGGTTCAAATCCTGACTCTGCCAGTCAGCGGGGCATCTGGCGCTGAGTCTTCTGTCTCTAGGGCTCCAGCCCCTGCGTTGTAAAACGGAAACTGCACTTGCAGTGCCAGGGTGGTGAAATTTACATGACAATGATATAACTCAATATTAAAAGGCTGTGGTTTTCATTCTGTTTCTTAAAAATCATTTTATTGGGGGCTCTTACAGCTCTTATAACATTCCATGCATCATATTTGGACATATGTTGCCATCATCATTTCCAAAACATTTTCTACTGGAGCCCTTGGTGTAAGCTCCTCTTTTTTCCCCTCCCTCCCACACCCTCCTACCCCGCTGAATCTTTGATCAATTATATATTATTGTGGTACTTCGTGTCTTTACACTGTCCATTGTATCCCTTCACCCACATTTCTGTTATTCGTCCCCCTGGGGGGAGGGCTATATATCCAACCTTGTGATGAGTTTCCCCTTTCTCCCCCTTCCCGTCCCCAACCATGCCCTCATCCTCATGACATTGGCACTATTTTGATGAGGATATTAAGCCAGGATCACTGTCATGGAATCAATGTTGATTCATAGGACCCTTCTAAGACAGAGTAGAACTGCCCCAGTGGGTTTCCAAGACGGTCAATCTTTTTTTTTTTAAAGACTTGAAATGTTCTTATTTTATGTACAAATGGCCAGCACTGTCTCTTCTGTTGGGTAGCTGTCTTGGATAATCCATTCAAAGATCACGCCGTCCAGCTCGATGAAGCCGAGGCCCTTTGAGTTCTGACGGCAACATTGACGGCACATACCGAGGCTGTTGTACTTCTGGTTCGGGTGGCGCCCATTTGAGCTCACGCCCCATGGGCGGAACCCTGGCTGACTTTTCACGAGCAGCTCAGAAGAGCTGCTGGGGACCCGTCTTGCTCTCGGGGGCTCTCCTTGTCAAAGGGAGGCTGTAACTCTTGGTGAGAGTACAAAGCCCATCCTTCTCCTGTGCCCAGGCTGATGGGGGCTTCAATCGGCAACCTTGCAATTAGCAGCCCAACATCTTAACAACTATCCCACCAGGGCTGCTTGGATGAGGGGATCGGGGCACAAATAAAGGGTTCCCAGTAGGTTGGAATTTCAAATAACCCTTTGTTTCATCCTATAAGTTTGTCCAGGGTGATATTTGGGGCATATGCGTTGAGCTGCTAACTGCAAGGCCAATCGGCAGTTTGAAACCACCAAAGGATCTACTGGAGAAAGAGGGGCTTTCTACTCCCATAAAGACTTACAGACGCAGAAACCCACGGGGCAGCTCTGCCCTGTCCTGTAGAAGTGGACACCACGGCCACAGTGCTGGATTTATAAGTTAGGTAAATGGCCAAGGAGCTCCCATTTCAAAACAAAGAACCGGAGTCAAACTGGCATCCAGTTGTCAAATAGAAAGACGAGGTTTTCACTGACTGCCCACATCAGCCCTATAACTAAGAGACTGGACATCAGCCGAGCGAAGCCTGAGACTATCGTGTTAAGTCAGATTCTAAACAGATCATCCTACTTTTGTAACATTTCCTAGTTCACAGAAGAAAAGAAGTTAGTACAGAACCTTTTTGGAGAACAGCATTCCTTATTAAGACCCACAAAGTTCTTACCAATTAAGAATATGCAACAGTGAAGCCGCCCTAAAGATGACCAAGCACAAAAACACGAGTCACGTGATTTAGAGTTCGTGGAAAAAAACAAAAAACACCAAGACCGAAACTGGATCTCTGATCATTCAGGAAGTGTCATTATGAGCTATCTGATACAAAATCCCTGTGCATTCACCCTTTACAAAAATTAAACTTACAAAAATAAGCAGCAAACAAACCACCATCAAATAACCAAGGATATCTGAGAAATGACTAACTGGAACCTTCAGAAATGAGAGTATCGTTGCATCAGAATGTCAATGGATGGATTAAACAACTGATGACACACAATTGGAGGTTACAAAACTGGGGGAGAAAGCTGAGAAACTCCCTATAATATAGTGCAGGCGGCAAGGAGATGACAAGTTAACATATATAATGGCTATAATTTAAAGTTCTAAGATACATCTAATCTAAATCCCAGAAGAAAAGGATAGAGAAAATGGAAAAGAGGCTCTTTTCCTGCAGAGGAATCCACTGTGAAATTTCCAGAAAGGATGAGAGACATGAATCCATACATTCAGGAAGCTTAGAACAGAAAGGAATAAATCCGCTTGTTCTTAGACATGTTGTACTGAAACTGAAGAAGAGGGCCAGAGACCAAGCAGAAGTAGCAAAAGCAGCCAGAGAGAAAAGGCAGACCATCCACCAAGAGCAAGGAGACTGCCGGCAGACTTCTCGGGGGCAATGGAACCAGTAATATCTCTGCTTCGAGAAAAGAGCTATTAACCTAGCATTTGTTCCCGGTAGAGTTAATTTTCAAGAACACAGTTTCAAATGAAAGATGATTTCAGAAACAAATCATAAGAGCTTTGCCACCAAAATATCTTCACTGAGGGAACATGTGAAGATGGATGTTAGGAAATTTTGTAAAATACCGGAAGGTCTGAATACACGACAAGAAGGCATGGTGATAGCTGAGAAGCAACCAAGCCCACGTGGAAGAAGCACACCAGCCTGGGTGATCATGATGGGATCAGGTATCAGGCATCAAAGAACAAAAAATCATATCACTGTGAATGAGGGGGCGTGTGGAGTGGAGACCCAAAGTCCATCTGTAGGCAACTGGACATCCCCTTACAAAAGAGCCGAGGAAAGGAGCCAGTCAGGGTGCAGTATAGCACCAGTGAAACATACAACTTTCCTCCAGTTCTTTAATGCTTCCCCACCCCCACAATCATGACCCCAATTCTACCTTACAAATCTGACTAGACCAGAGCATGTATATGGGTACAGACAACAGCTGGAAACATAGGGAATCCAGGACAGATAATTCCTTGGGACCAATATTGAGAGTCGCCATACCAGAAGGGTAAAGGGAAGGTGGGGGAAGATAGAGGGAACTGATCACAATGATCTACCTATAACCCCCTCCCAGGGGGATGGACAACAGAAAGGAGACATCAGTCAGTGTAAGTCATGAAAAAAAAAATCTATAAATTGTCAAGGGTTCATGAGGGAGGAGAAAAAATGAGCTGATACCAAGGGCTCAAGTGGAAAGAAAACGTTTTGAAAATGATGATGGCAACAAATGTACAAATGTGCTTGACACAATGGATGGATGGATGGATGGATGGATTGTGATAAGAGCTGTATGAGCCCCAATAAAATGATTTATTTTTTTAAAGGCATGGTGAGCACACACACACACACAAACACACAAATGCAGGTATATTTAGAGAAATTTCTATCTAAAATATCTAAATTGCTAGAGGGAAAAACACAGTATCTAAGTCATAGAGCAGAGGAGTGCACTTTGGATCAGATGTTTTCCACAGTCCTTGTGTTTCTAATTAAGGACTTTATTAAACAGGTGTGTGCATGTTGCACTAAGGTACCACTGAGAATGCATCTGTTGTTCCACCGAGTGAATAACGTCCTCTTTTACTCTCAAAAGTTTCCTGGTTTGAACAATGCATTATACCGCTGTTGAGATTCAACAATCCCACTCCTGTGTGCACACCCTGGAGATCACCCTATCAGTGTGCCCAGGATGATGCGCACTAACCATTCATGCAGACACACCTCTTTCAGCGCTCCTGTGTGCACTGTTCAGTCCTGTTCCCACAAAAGGGGGTGGTGGTGGTGGTGGTGGCAAGGAACAGAAGTAGCCCCTCTGCGGTAATAATTAATAGTACATGCTAAAAAGAGAGCTTGGCTTGGCTTCCATCACAGCAAGCTCTTGGTCAAGTTACCAAACCGCTGTGGTCTTGGTTTTTCCAATATGGAAGAAATGGATCATATTAATGCCACAGGGGACTGCTGTGCGAATGTTGCATCTAAGTGGTACGAATGGTTAATGTGCTAGACTGGTAACCAAAAGGTTAGGGGTTCAAAACCCATGGAGCATCGTTCTCCTTTGATAAGCAAGAGGTCTACATGAGTCAGAATACACTTAACAACAACTAGTTACTTGGTTGGTTGCTTTGGAAATTTTGTGAGATGTATTAACATTAACAACAAACACACGTTTATTGAACACTTACTATAGCCAAACACGTCTCTGAGAGCTCTGTAGATAATGCCGGCACCCCTCCCAACCATATCAGTCAACCCTCATGCGGAGTAAACAATCCTAGAAGCTGGATTCTGTGAAGGATGTGACGTCGGGACTGGAGGGAGACTCCTGGACAACAGCAGTAGGCAAATAACACCAGCTCACTGACTGCACGGGAGACGTAAAACACTCACTGATGAAGACCCAAGACGATCACCTTCAGCATGGACTGCACCTGAACAGAAAGGAAACAAACCGTCCTCCCAACTGGACCGAGATGCAATATGATGCCTGGGAAACATGAAGTCGTCGAGGATTGGGTTTTACTTGGCTCTATGGAGCAGCAGTAAAGAAAGCAGACAAGGCATTGCACGGGCAACTCGGCTACACAAGCCTTCTTTAAAGCGGTGAAAAGCAAAGCCGTGATTGGAGGCTCAAGGTGAGACGGAGGAGCTCTGGTCGAGATGCGGTTCGTCGTTGGGCTGATGAGCACAGGATCAGCAGGTAGAAAGCAGCAGCCGTCTGCTCCGGGAAGAGTGACAGCCTCAGTCACCCCACAGCGTCGTCGTCCCACCCTGTCGTCTGGTGTGCCCGTGAGTTGGAATCGACTCGCTGGCATCGAGGGGGTTTGTGTTTGTTTGTGTGTTTGTTTTGACCCGAGCCATGGTATCTCCAATTGCTTCCTGTGCATGCGAGAATTGTACGGTGCAGAGGGAAGACTGGATAGACTGTGACACATTCGGATTATGTGATTAGCGAAGGAGATGGACTATAGCACGAGAAGGAACACCCGATGAGCAAAGAATAAGGACGAAGCCACGAACTTCCGGATGAGGAACATCTTTTAAGGATCGCCAGACTGCTTACTGTAGACATGTGATCGGGAGAGGCCATCATGCTTGCTGCAGCAGAGGGCAGTGACACAGAGAAGCCCGCTCCCCCACCCCTCCCACCCCGGAGAAGGGCGGGCCGAGGCTGCAGCAATGAGCTGGAACAGAGCAACCACTGGGAGAGCGGCCCAGGACAGACAGCCGGTACAGAGTCGAACACAGAGTCATGGTGAATCAGAACTGACTCAGCAGTATCCAGCAAAAACAACCACCGTCAAGGTACGTACTATTACTATTCGGACTTTACAGATAGCATTCCCGAGGTTTAGCAATATTAAACAGCTTCTCAAAAATTGTCTAAAACGTGTTTGATTTGCATCAAACAAGTAATTCATAGGGCCAACACTGAGAACATAGGCTGCCTGACACTGGTCTGGGGCTCTGGGGCTGACTCCCAAGCTTCGGGAACCATGCTGTGCGTAGGCTCTCAGCACAGAGCCTGGGGTGTGGGCGCTCAGTAAACGAGGGACTGCATGGTGGTTGGGATCATGGTAGTGTGGGCACTCTGGGTAGGTCAGGAGAGGAGAGCATGTTACAAGGTCCATGGCTACCAAATGATGCATGGTGGCTAGTCTAGTGGTATTGGTGGTGCTGTTAGTGGTGGTGGAGATGGTAATGGATATGGTGGTGATTGTGGAGATAGTGGTGGTGGTAGAGATGGTGGTGGTGGTGGTGATGGAGATGGAGATGGTGGTGGTGGAGATGAGGGTGGTGGTAGTGGAGGTGGTGGAGGAGGTGGTAG
>NW_022103968.1:7153956-7179443 GCF_000313985.2 Echinops telfairi
GGTGGCGGTGGAGGTGGAAGTCGTTGTAGAGGTGGTAGTTTTGGTGGTCTATAGCCCATTGTATACAAGGGTTGGAACACCAGCACTCCTCCCACAAGTCACAAGTAGTTAACTATCTGCATTCCGATGATGCGTGAAACTAGCTTCCAGACACTGTGCAGACCTTAGCCTGCCACCAGGACTGTACTCGTCCTCTCCTTCAGATGTACATAAGCCTGAAGGAAGAGTCAGCAACCTCTCCTTTGCTTTGTGCTTGTTGGGACAAGATCTCCTGTTCAATGTCAAGCACGGGAGCCAGCAAGAGATGCAGGTGAGAGCCCAGGACTACAATCCCCTTCTATTTCCTGTGAGCAGAACAAAGAAATGAATGGCTGGGGGCTCCTCAGCTGTGCCCGCCCCCATCCCCCGTTAGATCCAGGCTTAGCCTAGCTTGTTCCTGACCTGCCTGCAGCTGTATTTCTCCTTGGTCCTTTCCAGTCCTGGCTTCTCCAATCCCAAATGAGGAGAGAAGAAACAGGCCACCATTGGCCCAGAGAGGAAACTAGGCTCCGCCTGAGTTGCATCAGGGCACAGGAAAGAGACTGAAGTGGGGACTGAGAAAGGAAAGGCAGTGGGGGAGTGGGGTTGGGGGGTTGGGGGGGAGTCAGGTGTCGGTGGACTTCGCCCCAAGGGCAACGCAGAGTCCGTGAGATGTGTGAGCAGGGGAGAGGCAAGCATTGCTGGTTATTAAAACGTGAGATGGAGGGAGAATGACAGTCTCTCTTCCTGCTTTTCCCTTCTGCCTTCTCTTCTGCCTTCCCTTCTTCCTGTAAACTGTGTAGTGCAGACCTACGGAGTACCTCTCCACGCCCTGCACTCCAGTGGGGAACCAGCAGCTCACTCTACGGTCTTAGGAACATAGCCTGGCCCACACGTCACAGCGAAGCCCCTGCAAACAGACCCCCTTGCTTCAACCTCCTGGGAGCCTAGGCCTCAAAGACAGGTGACAGAGAGATGAGGATCCTGGGCCAAACCAGGCCTTGACTAGGCACTAAGCCACTGGGACTTGGTGAGGGTCCAGTTTCAATGTGAGAGCCACCTGGGCCCAAGTTCTGCTCATTGGCACCAGTGCCCATGGGTGGCGCACACCCTGGGCCGAAACCAGTCTCCCCAGCCTCAGGATTGCCGGGAGTGTCTTCATCTGCCGGGTGTAGGCAGACCTGGAGTTACCACCTGCATTTTTCTTGTTTGGGGGCCAGGCTCCACTTTCCTTGATACAAAGCGGTTCCCAGGAGCAAAGTGGAAATCATCTCTCCAATTGGCAGTCACGCTGCCTGGCTGCCCGGTGTTAAAAGGCCTGGTTTGTAAAAGCTGCAAACAAATCTCCTGCCTGCACAGCTTTGGTTGCTGGTGGAAGGAGCACTGTGTGCCGAGTTCACCACCAGCACTGGGGTTGCCAAAATGCCACCCTCAGCCTGACACTCAGGCTCTGGGGCTTAGCCTCCACCCCTCCCACATGGCCTCGCCTGGCTCATCCCGTCTCCCATAGCACCCGAATGGTGCACAGGTGGCTCCTCTGTGTGGCTATGCAGATGGGCTCCTAGGTGGACCCCACGGGCGGTGGACTGGGAATGAGGGGCTTCCAAATGTTGTGGAAATCTTCTATTCCCTTTGCATTCAATTTCCCGCCGACTTTTGTAAGTCCCCCCTCCCCCCTATGTATACGACCTTGGGTATAAGGAATAAGAAGATTTTGTAAAATAATGAGGACCTGATGACTTCTGAGGATATATTGCCTTGGTTTACCATATAAATCTACTTCACTGTAAGTTTGTATCATTTAATTTTGTATAATGACAGTTTAACAATGGGTCAGCAAAAACCTGCCAACCTGCCGGAGCCTGGCTTCTGTCTGTTCATCTGTCTCCATCTGACACCCCTGTCTTACACCCACCCATGGCCTCAGTGGACCGGGGACTGGGCTGGGCAAAGTTGGTTGTTGGGGAAGGAGTCTGGTGACCGTGAGGCCCAGGTCCAGGGAGCACAGCACATCTGGACGCAGGCAGACCTAGTGACCACAGATGGAGGAGAACAGGGGTGCCAGGGCCTGAAGGAATCACTTGGAGGGCCTTGGACACCCCACGGACAGCCTCAGCCATCGGCAGACTGGAGCACCTGTGACCACATGAGCAGGTCTGAGTCCTGCTATGGATAGAAAGGAAGTCTAATGAATAGACGCGGGTTCACCCCAAACTGAAAGCAGAACCCTCCAACTCCGTCCCTTCAGAAGCCAGGCCACCCAGGGGGAGGCGTCCACCTCGCAGGAAGGCTGAGTGAGTGCCAGGCAGACAGAGCTGCTTGCCTGTGCCAGGCCGCACCAGCGAGAGAAAGTCTGCTTCTTGGGCATTATCTTTAGCAAGGGATGTCGCAGGGACAAAGCCGCACCCAAAGGGTTACACGCACATTCATATGTCACATACTCATGCACAAGCATACGCTCTCCTGCACACACATGGGCACACCCATCCACACAAAGACATACACATCTACACACATACACATGCATGCACACCCTCTTGCACAAACACACATTTTACTCACATATACATGCACACACATACATGTGTGTACACTCACACACAAAACACATGCATGCATATACATAAGCACACACAAATAGATATAGTCCTATGAATACCTGTGCATACTCACATACAAACACATACACACCTATGTATGAATTCCTACACAAATCCACAAGCACTCGCACACACACTCACACCCCTGAATGCCACACATGCTGCCGTATCCGCCTCGCTCCCCAGTCACGGCAGCTCCTGGCACTGTCCCCCCAGAAGAGCAGTCAGAACAATTGGAGACACACAGGATAGAACTGCCTCCCCAGGAAGCTGTGAGCATTGAGGCGAGGCCTGGGGGAGCTAGCAGAGGGAATGGGGTGAGGAGGGAGGTCTGGGGGGACCTCTGAGGTCAGAACCCACCAGCCACTGCTGGGGGAAAGCTGTGCCTCGCTGAAACCCCATGGACATGTCTCCTCTCCCCCACCGGGCCACTGTGAGTCAGAAAGAACCCAGGGCACAGCATCACGACCACAAGAACAATGAGGACGTGGTGGTCTCGACGCGCTTCTAGAAGGGTCTGCAGCGGCTTTCCGACCCGGCCTGGCCTCACTGACCAGCAACAAACAATGTAGAGAGTGAGAAGGCTGGCCTGGGGGCCCTGAGCAGCACACTTGCTTTCTCTAGTTCTGCGCAGGCCCCTCACTGGCCTCTCTGTGGACCTGGATCCCCTTTGGATGGGGCTGCTCACTCCCACACAAAACCCCAGTCACCTTGCCTTCTGAAAGGGTGCTCAGCCAAGCAGCCTGTTGCCCCGGAATCCCTCAGGCACTGCCTGCCAGTCCCACCAGGATCCTCCTGGGAGCAGGAGCCGGGAGCCCACTCGCTCCAGCCCCTGGGCCCCAACAGCTCCATGCCGGCAGAACAGGAGCAAAAAGGCTTCCCCAAGGTCACCCGATGGTGGGAGCATCCAGGTGTCCATCTCCCAGACCTCTCTGTGCCCGAGACGTCCACTTGGGAATGATGGCGGCAGTGATCGCCCAAACTCGGAGCGCCAGACTGAGGGCAGGGATGCTGTCCTTAAGGACCTGAAGGAGGAAAGAAAAACCTTATACATAATAATTTCTGATATCAAATGAGAAACATAGGTGACGGGCAGAGGCCAGAGTGTGGCACACTTCATTTAGGCCGTGGCAGCGAGGGGCAGTTTGCACCGTAGCCATCATAAATCACATCCAAGTGCCACCGAACAATAACAAAAAACCGTGGGCCATCTATTTCAGTCCCATTTACAAGAAATCAATATCAATACTTAATGCAATACTGGTGAAAAATGAGCAGAGATACAGAAAGCATAAGAAACCCCGAATGGAAGGCTGGCAGAGTTTCCGTTTGGGAGAAAGCGCCAGCTGTCTCTATTTTCCTGGGAAGGGGAGTTCCACGAAGCTCGCGTGCTGCGGGAACAAGGGGATTGCAAATCTCGGTTTCAAAGCCACCTCTCTATTAGGGCCACAAAGCTCTTCAAGTGGAGGGCTGCTGAGGAGAAACAGAGAGCGGAGGAAGGGGCTGTGTGCTGCCGCTACGGCTTCCCATTCACGCCTGTGATTGCCAGCTCTGCTCTCTCTGGCGGAGGCTTAATGAAAGGACTCATCTTGCCGTAAACCTGGAAGCAAATCAGGCAAATTCGAGGAACACCTGACCAGGTGGATGGTAGGAATGTCCCCTCATAATCCCAAGGTGCATCTGTGCACAGCACATCCAAAGGTTCCCCACCAGCGCTGTAATAAACTGTGGGTAACCCTGCAAAGAACGGGGTTTCAGAACACTTCATGTGCTCATTCCGAACTTGTAAATGGATCGAAAGACAGTCATGTGACCAGAACAAGGGAATACTACCTGGTTTGAAATCAGGAAAGGTGTGCGTCAGGGGCATAGCCTCTCACCATCCTTGTGCCGTCTGTGTGTCGAGCATATCAACAGAGAAGTCAGTGTATGTGAAGGAGAACACAGCATCAGAATTGGATGGAGGCTTACGAACAACCTGCGATACCTAGACAACACAACCTTGCTCGCTGAAAGCCAGAAGGACTTGACACATTTGCTGCTGACGATCAAGGACTGTAGCCTTCTCTATGGATGACAACTCAATGCCAAGAAGACCCACATCCTCGCAACTGGACCAACAGGTAGCATCGTGATGGGGGAAGAGCAGAACTTGTCAAGGATTTTTTTCTTGCTCGGATCCACAATCAATGCTCACGGAAGCCGCAGTCAAGAGAGCAAAAGACAAGTTGCATTGGGTAAATCAGCTGCACAAGACTTCTTTTGAGTATTACAAAACAAAGATGTCACTTTAACAGATAAGATACACCTGGCCCCAAACCATGGGATTTCCAATGGCCTCGTCTGCATATGCAAGATGGGCACTGACCGAGGAAGACCAGGAATGATTGCTGCTTTTGCATTGGGGTCCCGGAGAAGGACACTGAAAGGACCAGGAGCTGCTGAAAGGACAAGCTGACTGTCGTGGAAGAAGCCTCCCCGCCTGTGTGCTCCTTAGAGGCCAGGATGACCAGACTTCCTTCTGACAATCTTGGACACGCTGTCAGGAAAGACCAGTCCCTGGAGAAAGACGACGTGTTTGGTAAAGTAGAGGGTCGGCGGAAGAGGGGAAGATGCTCAAGGGCATGAACTGACACCGGGGCTGTGGCTGTGGGCTCAGGGACAGGGACAATTGTGAGGACGGTGCAAAGACCAGGCAGTATCTCCTTCTGTGCTTCACAGGGTCACAAGGAGTGGGGGACTGACTCGATGGCTCCTGAAAACAACATCAACTGGGCCCTTGGCATGGCCCATCAGTCCGAGGGATGGGCTGGCCGAGCTGGGGGTGGGGCCCACTGTGCAGGACGCACCCAGACAACTGGTTGTTCTGTCTGTAGGGCAAGCTTTTGGATTCAGCTGGTCATCCAGGCTCCACCCAGGCAGCGTAGACTTGATGGGCACAGAACAGCTCGGCTTTTCCAGAACTCCAGAGCCAGAGCAAGATCGCCCATGCAGACAGGGGTTCACGCTGACCACTTGGCTGTTTGCAATGGGCTCACGTATGGAGGATTTCATCTGTGCCTCATGTAGAACCGTCCCAGGATCAGCAAGGCACATGGTCCTTACACTTGGCGAGCTGAGTCCCTGGGAGGTGAAGGGGTGGGCCAGTAGGGCATGGACTTCAGACTCAAGATTCCACATTCCATTCCCCGTGCAGCAGAGAAATGGGTTGCTCTCAAAGGGGGTTACTCTCACTCTTTGGAGATTTGGGTGCTGGGGTGTGGGGATCAGGGAACTCGGTTGAAATGTCGGAACAAACGGTGGAGTTGCTTCATGGCTGTTGGAGCCTGAGCTGAATTGACCTTCCATCTCTGCCCCTTCAATGTCACCGGCCCCTGGCAAGAAAGAGATCTCTGAGGCCCGAGGTCACCAGACAAGACTTCAGGGAGTGGAGCGGGTGAGTTGCTGGGGCCACTCCCAGCGGCCCAGCCAAGCTGCCCCAGAGGGTCTCCAGGCTGCAGGAGCAGGTTGCCACGTCTCCCTCCCTCGGAGTCACCAGGTGGGTTAGAACACCCAGGCTTCCTCGCTGCATCGGAGGGCTCCCTGGTGGAGATGGAGAAGCTTTGGTGGTAGCTTCTTATCTGTGGCCTCCGTCTCAGGGACCTAACAGTCCTGGACTCCTCGCCGCAGCCTTGTGGGGCGGGTACCAATGCCATCCCCAAGGACAGGTGAAGGCACGGAGGCTCTGCGAGGTTAGCAAATGGACCCAGGGTTACACAGCCACTTAGTGCCAGGGACTCCAATTCAGGAAGATCTGGTTCAGAACCCCCCAATAGGCTCCTTTCTGACCACATCAGACATGTGCAGGGGCTCTTCAGGCCACGTCAGACATGTGCAGGGGCTCTTCAGGCCACATCAGACATGTGCAGGGGCTCTTCAGGCCACATCAGACATGTGCAGGGGCTCTACATAAGGTTTGCAGGGGCCAATGTTTTTTCAGAAGTGGGTCACCTGGAGTTGACACAGTGGCTATCAAACATGAGAACGATTGTGAGGATGACACAGGACCAGGTGGTGTCCATCCTTCCACACGCGTGCTCTGTGGCCCGAGCAGCAGCAGCGCGCCTCTCTCTGCAGTCTCCCCCGAGAGCCTGGGGGCTGAGGTCTCAGAGCCACGCTGGAGTGCATTTCTTGGCCTTTCTCTCCATGTGGACATAATCCAGAATGATAGCTGGGATGCATAGTTATTGTTAACTAAAAAGTTACTGCTTCAAATTAAAAATTTTTTAAAAGATGTGCCTTCTTCTCCTCTCCCCCTCATCTCTAGCTCCATGGGAAAGCTTGGAGGAGTCACTTAGGAGGGGAATGGGGCTTAAATTTTCCCTCCCATCATGCTTTCATGGTCAAATGACAGCATTACTCGCACTTTGGGAATATGTTCTTAGCCCGTTTCCACATCTCTCTCTGCAGAAGACAATGAGGAGGAGGTGTGTAAGTAAGTGTGTGCATGTGTGTGTGTGTGCGTGCGTGTGTGTATGTGATATGATCATGACCTGATCTTCATCCATTCAGTGGCAGAAGGCAGTGGGCTCAGAAGGTGAGCTGATTCTCCGCTGGGCAAAGGGAGCTGAGAAATTACTGGGATGAGGAATCCCAGACCCTCATCCCGGGTTGTTCTGGGGGCTCACACATTGCTGAGGGGCTGGCAGAGGCCGCCTGGCCCTTGGCAATTGTCCCCACGTGGCCACACAATACATCCTCACTGTCATTGGCTCATGGAGGACCCCACAAGGAGCCCAGCATCCCAGCTCATCCACACAGGCTCTCTCCTTTCCACCCACATCTCCTGCCTCTTCAGCACCCAGGAGCTGGTTAGGCCGGGTTGACTAGAGAAACAAATCCAGAGACACTGATATGTGTATAAGTGAGAGCTTTATATCCAAGAGTGATTGTGTATTGAGAAAATATCTCAGCCTAGTCCAGAGCAAGTCCATAAATCCGATATTAGCCCATATGTCTGATCTATGAATTCCTCTTTAGACTCACGCAACACATGCAATCACAGAATGCAGGAAGATCAGAGGCCAGTGCGTGGGAAGTCTTGTGGATCCGGTGGCAGTGGAAGCATCTCAGCACTGGCAGGGGTCTCTATGTGGTTCCTCCAGCTCAGAGCACTAGTGTAGTTCCATGTGTCTTGTCAGCTGCAATATCTCCCAGACAGTCATCCAAGAGGGAGGGAGAAGAGAGAGAGAGCGCGTCTCCCGCCTCCAAGGAGGAAGACAGGAGTTCCCAGAATCCTTAGGAGAAGGCCATGCCCACACAGAGGCCTCATTGGCTATGACCTGATTGACAGGCTAGACTACACCCCTTCACTCTTAGTACTCTCAATTGATTATATAGCTACCACAGTGGGGTCCAAGACACAGGGTCAGAGGCGGCTCTTTCTGCTCAGGACCATCCTCCGGGGTGCAGACGGTGTCCAGGATCTTTCTAGACCAGCAGTCAGGAGACTGGGAGCTCAGAGCTCTCTGCCTCAATTTACTCCCCTGGCAAGTGGATGACAAGACAGGATCTTCCTCAAAAGTCTTAGGATGGTGTGAGAAACAGCGTGTCCCAAGGCTTCGCAAACAGAGCTTGCAGTAGGCTGAATTATAGCCCCTCAAAAGATATCTGTGGTAGTTACATAATTTCACATCAACTTGATATATGAGGCATAGAGATGGCGTCAGGATCAACGTTGTGATGGGGGAGGCGGGGGTCTGGGTTATGCTCAGCAAACGGTGGATGACACTGGACGATATAAAGAAGAATGAGGCATCAGGATTAGAGGAAGCCTTGTTAACCATGTAGGATATGTCGATGACATGGGGCTTGAAGCAAAGACTGATGAAGATCAGCCTTCAGTGTGGGTAACATAGTAATTAATTAGTTAAAAGTCCTCAGCACCATGATAAACAGGGAAGACTGGCGGTCCCAAGAACGTCATACGCCTTGAATCCGTGCCCAACCCACAGGAGTGAGAAAATCAAAGGACGGTTGCATCGGGCAGCTCTGCTGCAAAAGCCTCCTTCACCTGTTTGAGAGCAAAGGTATCGCTTTGAGGAGAACGGAAGTGCACCTGGCCCAAGCCGTGACGTTCTCAATCACCTCATACGCAGGTAAAAGTTGGATAATGATTATGGGAGATCAAGAAAGAATCGATGCCTTTGAACTACGCTGCTGGTGAAGAATATTGAATGTACGGTGGCCTGCCGGAGAGCAACGAGCAAGTCTGTCTTGGCAGAAGTACAGCCAGAATGCTCCTTAGAAGCAAGGATAGTGGGATTCTGCCCCATGTACTTTGGGCCCATTCTCAGTCTCTGGAGAAGGACATCGTACTGGGATAAGTAGAGGGGCAACAAATGAGGGGAAGACCCTCGAGGAGGTGGGCTGACACAGCGGCTGCAATGGTGGGCACAAAGATAGCAACGGTGAGGACGGTGCAGGACCGGCAATGCTTGTTCTGTGGTGACAGGGCCACTACCAGTTGAAACCAGCTCTGGGGCACCACACAGTGCCAATCCCGGGACACTCTAAATCCTGTCTCACATGGCAGATATAGACGAAGAAGGGGGGCGGGGGTGAGGGGGGAATCCAGAGTCTTTGCAGGTTTGATTAATTCACAGCTCTTGAGATGATCCTGATTGCCTGGGCGGTCTCTCACGCGATCACATGTTCCCATATAAGCAGGAGGCCTGGGAAAGTTTTTACACACAGACACACAGAAGAGGAGGCAACGTGACTGGGGAAGTTGGAGGGAGGCCGAGGTTGAAGTGATGCAGCCACGAGCCAGGGAATGCTGGCAGCCAGCAAAAACTGGAAAAGGTAAGAAACAACTTCTTCCCTGGAGCCCCCGGAAGGTTTACAGTCCTGTGGGGAAGCTCGATTTTGTCTTAATGAAACGGACTTCTCGTTTCTGGCCTCACTTCTTGAGGGAAGATCTCCCTATTCTTTTAAGTCACCAAGCTTGTGGTCATTTGTTGCATCTGCCATAGAAAACACACCCAGTGCCACACACAGAAAGTGCTAAAGCTCCCTGAGAAAGGGTTGTTCTGAAAGCGTTTTAGGGGACAGTCACGCCAACTGCTTGGGGTTTGACCTGCGGAACCAGAAGTTGCCCATCCAGAGTCCCACAATTCCCTGCACCACTCCCCAGGTCGAAACAGGGCTGGTGGACCTTAATGATACTAAGGGTGCCGTCGGCCCAGCCACTTTGCTTTAGAATTACCTGTTACAACGCCACTAACAATATGAGGCCTTGTGCATGACGCATGCAACAACCACACAGTGGAGAGCCATCGGGTCATAGAAAAGAGTGAGAAAAGCGTGGACAAATGCCCTAAGGGAACAAAAGCAAGTCGTAAAAGAAGACATGACTCGATGGATGGGTGGATGGATGGACAGACAGACAGATGGATGGGTGGGTGGATGGATGAATGGATGGGTGGATGGGTGGGTGGATGGATGGGTGGATGGATGGGTGGGTGGATAGTAAAATACAGCTACCTGTAGTGTAGGAAAAGAAGAGAAAATAAATAAATATATCTACACATAAACAAATAAATATATCAATGTATCAACACATACGCAAAGGTTCCAGAATTCCATTATTTTTCATTCCATGTTTCCGTGAACTCTTTGAAATCCCCTCATCTGCCTTACATATTTGTATACAAACATACACAGAGAGACACTTGTGTACTTATTTTTTTTAAGGAAGATAGAATGATAAACTGAAAACTCATTTAAAGAGTCTCTTTAAGGAAGGAGTGGGAGTGAGTGGAAGGGGAAGTTTTAGGGTAAGGATTCTCTGAAAGAGTCCTTTTTCTATGACTCTGCCTTGTGAATGATGCGTGTCTTGCATATTTAAAAAGTATGAAGTAGAAAGAGGTGAGCCAGATCAAAGTCTAAATGTGAATGCAAAGGGGCACAAACACATGGAAAGAAATACCAAGTGATATCATCACCATGGGGAATAAGTGATTCAAGTATTTTTTTCACTCAGTGCTTGACCTCCAGACCCTTCAAACACCATGCCTCTTGCCAAGCCCACACCCACCCCTGGCGACCTGTGCGGCAGGGCCCAGTGCTCCGTGGAATTTCGGCCCTTGCTTGTTCTTCTCAATTGTATTGACTTGGTTGTTGCGGTTGGAGATTACACAGCAAAACATACTCCCAAACCTTCCACCATTTCTACATGTACAATCCAGTGGCCTTGAGGACATTCAAGTATTGCCACCACCCCTGCCCTCCTTTTCTGAGTTCTTCCCTCCCCCACCACCTCCACCTCCCCCACAAACTCCTTGACCCCTAAGCTTCCCGTCTAATCTCCCAGGTTGCTATAGTCAGTAGATCCCATACAGATGGATCTTGAACCATGTGACTTGCTTCGGCCAATAGGATGTTTGTGGGTATGCTGTTGTGCTGGCTGGGCTGCCCTTGGCGCCTCTGGCATGCCCTCTCGGGAGGGAGCATGGCCAAATATTTTAAACTGGAGCTGGCCAGCATGCCCCCCGCTACGGAAGAACCAGGGCCACTCAACTCAGAGCTGCCAGTTCAGTTGTTTATAAAGGGGCACCAAGGACATTCAAGGCAGAGGGACCAGTCTATGCAAAGACACACAGAGGGGACGGATGATCCAGCAAGTAGACCATGGTGAGAACCAGGCCTAGCCGAAATAGCCAAACTGCCAGAGCCAAACTTGGGGGTGGGGGTGGAATTACTAGTGAAGGAAATCCTCCTGGAGATAGACCTTTCTCTGCAATCCCCGGGTCGAGCATGAAGGAGATTTGGGAGTTGTGTTGCCTTGGCTTTGGCGATGGGAAGTCAGGTGCCTCGGGCATTTGAATTGAGCTCCTCTATTGGCACTGGAGAGCCATGGTCCTGTCATGACCCTTCTCACACCGTGAGGCTCTCATGGGCCTCCAAATCTCGGGTCTTTTCAAATAGATCTTGGGAAAGGGTCACAGCAGGAAAGCCCCCTCTGATAGAGGGGCCTCCTTCCCCTTCCGATGACCACACCTGAAAAGGGGAGACCCACAGCCTGCCCATGGCCCCTACCAGACACAGATGAGCCCCTGGAGCCGGCTCCTTGTCCCCACCCCAAGTGCCCGGAAGTTCCAGCCCAGCCTCCAGAAATGTGACTTGCTTTGTGCTACTTCCTGAGTGTGACTAATCCAATTTGTCCTTTCCTGGGCCACGCACATGGAGTCCTTCAAATTCCCCTCCAACCTGCGGGAGGGGCCGCTTGTGCAGCAAGAAATCCATGCTGATCAATGCCAGGCAGGCTGCATAAAGAAGGCAAATTACACAAATATGAGTTAGGACTAACTATGATTAATCCCTCAGCCAGGCAGTGCCCCGGTTCCCAGCATGCCCTTGGGCAGCTTGGAGGTGACAGGGCTAAGGACAGCACTTCTAACTGCCGCCCAGTCATTCATTACCTTGATGTCCCCATCGCTGAGCCTGCTGATGAGATTATTGATCCCGGGAATAATTATATGAGATGCATGGCGGTAAACGTGACGGCCATTGTCTTTGTGTCTGTTGGCCAGGGCTGCCAGGGTTGCATCATTTGACTGAGCCTCCCTTGTGAATTAATGGATGGCCCCTCTTCAGAGTGCCCACAGTGACTTGCCCAGGGAGGAAGGGCAGGGGAGAGCGTGGAAAAGAGCAACAGGAAGGAGCAAACCCCAGCAGGCAGGAAAGGCCTCGAAGCCCGGTGCCCGGTACCCAGTAGATGGTGCTGTAAGCAAGTTCTAAAACCTGTTACACTGCCCGGCCACTTCGGAAAGTGCTGGAGAAGAGTGAGGGGACTGAAGGGGTGTTAGAATCAGAGGCACCCTGTTACATGGACTGGGCCAGTCCTCTCTCTGTTGAAAAGGTTGATTAGTATTTGTGCATTATGGAAGCCGGGCTTTATCCCAGAAATGGCCATCAGGCCGGTCTCCGCTCTGCAGGAGCTGACTGACATGGCTCCTTTGTTCTCACCCATCAGAGTCGAATGCAAGGAGATGGCAGGGGACACCAGTGCCCCCAAGAACTGAACACATTTGCTCACCCCCTCCACGACTACACACAGCCAGGGAAAAGCTCTTCCCATGCTGAATATTAAAATGGCACCTATCGACCTTGCTTACAGCACCATCTACTGGGTACCGGGCACCGGGCTTCGAGGCCTTTCCTGCCTGCTGGGGTTTGCTCCTTCCTGTTGCTCTTTTCCACGCTCTCCCCTGCCCTTCCTCCCTGGGCAAGTCACTGTGGGCACTCTGAAGAGGGGCCATCCATTCACGCCACCCAAATGGGAACCAACACTTTGGGGTACCTATGTGCCACCCTGCCTAAGGGCCTTTGGCTGCCCCAAAGCCTTGGCCATTTGGGATAGATGACTGGATGAAGTATGGCAGAGAGACGAGGGTGCCAACGAACAGCCCCTTTTGGAGCCCAGGACCAGGGTGGTGCACCCAGAGCCTTCCCTGGCTTGTTGAAGTTCTGTTGTCTTCCTGGGAGACTGCTCTCTCAGGTAGAGGCAAGAGCCCATCTGGATAGCACCTAGTGGAAGCCTTTTGTCTTCTGGGCAGCTGGTGGCAGGAGGGCTTAGCGCCATCCCAAAGAGGAAGAGGGAGGCGAATGACAGCCCCGGCCAGGGAAGCAGACTCCCTGTTAGTTCGCTGGCCCACTGCTTCCCCAGCCTGCTCCAGACCCTCGGAGCATCTGCATCTCCTGAGGCATTCCGGCAGCCGCTGCTGGAGCAGCGGTGGTTCGTTGGTAGGATTCTCCTCTTCCCTGCATATGACCTGGGTTCAGTTTCTAGCAGCGCTTCTCCATCACCCATCAGCCAGCGGAGGCCTGCATGCTGCCTGCCAAGTAGGTTTCAGTGGGGGATTCTGGACTAAAACAGACTAGGAAGACAGACCTCATGATCTGCTGCCAAAAGTCAGCCAATGAAAGTCTTGTGGTTTGACCCATCACCAACTGACGGCGGGGATGGTGCAGGGCCAAGCAGCGTTCCACTCCATGGTGCGCAGGTTGCCGTGAGATAGAGGCCAATCCCATGAGAGCTCCCAACAGCAAAGGGCTAATGATGGCAGGAGCGTGGCTTCATGGGCAGTTGAGGCTGAGTGGAGAATATGCTTCTGTGGAGAGGCAAGGGTTCCAAATGCCCGGGGGTCACCTCTTTGTGGACAGTCCCATTGAATCTGGTCCCATCTCGGGGACAGAATCAGGGCAAGAGGAACAGACGGGGTTGAGGAGAGCTTTGTGGGTGAGGTAAACCTAGAGCTTGACCTTGAAGGCCCACTAGAATGTGACCGAGAAGACAGGAGCAGGGAAGAGGTCAGGTATGATGCCCTAGGTAGGGGTTGGGGAAGAGCAGTCAAGGGGAGAGAATCATGGGGTGTGGTTGGAATGGAGGGGATCATGAGCCTACTCCAAAGAGGAGATGAGCTCAGAGCAGAGACCCTGCAGGACAATGTCCTGAGGGGCGAGGTGTGGATCTCTTCATGCACTGATCTCCACCTCTGCTCTGGGACCAGGACCCAAGGTCTTCAAGAAGCATTGGCCAATGTGGCCCATCTTGAGGGTCAGGATCTGCCCCATCCCTGCGGGTGTCTTCATGCCACCATCAACCAGTGCAGAATGGGAGTTCAGAGGCCTCTGGACCACAGGAAGCAAAGCATGGGACAAACACTGCCAGGCTCGAATGACCAGCTCATGGCAAAGACAGGCCCTCCAGACATGTTGACTGAACAACACAACTGTCCTCGCAGCTTCTCGACAACTCAGGAGCTCTTTCTGCAACTGGGAGGCCTGCTAGCATTGGTGGGAACCTGGGGTTGAAAGGACACGTCAAGTTCCAGGGCTCTTACGGGTTCCTTTCTGTTGAGACATGACATGAGACAGTGTCCCCTCAGGGTGTCACAGCAAGCAGCCAGGTGAAAGGGTGGGAGGGGGCAAGCTTGCGGGAGAGGCTTGTGGCAGCCCAAGACAGGAGGCACCTTACCCCCTGTGGGGTTTGCTCTCCAACATCAAGGCTCAGGGCAGCAGTTCATTTCCATGAAGTCAATATTTAGACTCTTGCCTAAATGTTTTGGCATTTATGGATTCAAAGAAAATTGCAGCAAAGTCAGAAAACTTTTTCATAAATCACAGTCCCCCGTGTCACACTTCTCATGCTCACAGACTTGCGCCTCGGATATGTCACCTTGGGCTACAGAATTTCATTCAATCCACAGTGGGACCCTGCTAATAAGGGATTTCAGCAGGCTGATACTTTCAAACGTGTGAAAGTCAGGTCGAAACATGCTACCTTTGCACCGTGAGCAGGAAGTTGCCAGAAATCATAATTATGCCCGGTAGTTTTCACCCAGGATGGTAGTCCTAATACTCATTTATTATTGATCTACCACTTAGACACTGTGCCCAGAAGAACTATCTAATGATCTCACTGCAGCCTTCATCTTGCTTTTTTACGGACACCTTCCTGGGGGCACGCAGAGGCCCTGGCAGTGTGGTGCGGTGGGTGTAGGCTGATTCTCGGCCACCGACAAAGAGGTGGACTCCTTCACCATTCTGAGCACCAGTCCTCAGTTCGTGAGACCGTAACCCACCAGAAGATCCACCATGCGCCCTGGCTGGACATTGTACCACGGCGTCTTACATGAATGAACGGACGGAAGGACTGAGTGGAGAGACGATGACCCACTGGGACTAAACTTCACGCTCTGGTCTAGCAGCTTTTACCAAGCGTCCCAGGCTGTGCTCTGCTCTGAAAATCATGGGAGCCGTGACTGGACCCACCCCTTCGCTTGATGGTTGGTCAACTCTGGGGGCAGAGCAGTGAGCACAAAGTCACAGTTCCCAGCCTCGTGGCATGGGGCCTGGCAGGGGACAGAAGCAGAACTGAGTAATCACCACAGACGAGCACTTCATTACATGGGGGGAGAGGCCCTACAGGCACCAGCTAGGGTGCTTGAGAGCTAGCAGAGGCCTGCCCAGGCTCAGGAGCTGGGTGTCCCTGAAATACCGGACGCTGAGGCTGGGGCTGGGAGAGGACAGAGTGCCCTGTCGGGAGGGTCTCAGAATCATGACGAGAGCCAGAACAGAGGAGGGGTGATGGAGTTCAGTACCAACATTGGGTGGGGAGCTTGTCACGCCATCTGTAGACGGAGGAAGAGAAGACCACACCCTTAGACGGAGACCAGGGTAGGCCCTGGGTTGTCAGTGGTCCCCTCGTGCATCTCACCCACCTAGCGTCCCCCACCCCACCCCCCGTACTACCAGGCTAAGCTGAAGGTTCCATATCCCACCAGCCAATGAGCAATGCTTGTGCAAGATTTGGCAGGCAGGAAGAAGACGGCCTTGTTCTTTACCAACATCGGCTACACACAGATGTACAGACAGAAATCAAGTTGACGGATGGAAGGCGAATAGCCCACTTTGGGGCAAGTGGGGACGGCCCAGGCAGCAGCTGCTGAGATGACCATCTCCGGGGCCGACATTGTGACTCACCTGCGAAGCAGCTGCTTCCCGGCCTCCCAACTGCCGTGCAAGCCTCTGGGACCCCTGGAAGGAAATCCTGGTTCGAGACTTGGTAAGAGGTGCAGGCCGAAGGAGTGAGACAGACCATTCCTGGCCCTCTGGGGGCATTTGCACCCCTCCAAATGCTTGCTTGGAGTGGACAGTAGATGACAAGACAGAGCTTCAGGCAAGCTTTACTCATGCAGTGGCCATGCAGCGGCCATGCAGCAGCTAGTACGAGCACCATGCAGCGGCCCATGTCAGCCCATGCAGTGGCCAGTGCGGGCACCACGGCTGCATCTGGTGAACCTCAGCCTCAGGGAAGCTAGCCGGTCAGTCCAGGCCGAATGCATTTCCATTTCACCTGCAGTCTGCTGCTGACACCGCCCCCCCCATCTCAGCTTCGACGGGTGAAAGGAGGGCCCCAGCCAATTCATTCCTCCCAGATCACTTCGAAGCCCAAATTGCTGCTGCTAGTGCTGCTGCTGTTGTTGCTGTCATTGTTGGCTTGTGTCACTGCGCTTGGGTGCCTTCGGGTCAGTTCCTGCTCAGAGTGACCCTATACGCAATAGTCGAAACACTGCCCAGTGCCGCGCCAACCTCACAGCGGGTACTGCTGCAGCCCCCCTGTCAACTCATCTCGTGGAGGGCTTCCTCGTTTGCAATGACCTCGTCCTTCGCCACACGTGGCATCCCGCTCCAGAGACTGCACCCTCCCGATAACATGGCCAAGGCAGAGGAGACCAAGCCTCACCATCCTCGCGTCTGAGGAGCACTCTGGCCAAAGAGGGTGCTTCCAAACACAGGAAAGTCACACGTCTTTGCCAACTGTAGCGAGTGGAGCGGGAATAGCCATTCTCTCCCGGGCCACTTACATGTCCCACCTATCTTCCCTGCTCATGCATCCACCTTCTTCACAGTGTGGACCCTCCTAGGATGGGGTGGGGTGGGGGTGGGGGGTGTCTGTGGGCTGGGAAAGTCTAGGCTAAATCACATTGAATGGCAGTTCCTCTGACGTCATAGCCCTCGGGGCCAAATGTCCTTTCTACAGCTCTCCTGCCTGTTAATTTCCAAATCTCGACAACAAGCAAGTTTGAGAATGTGTGCAGACCCACAACATACAAGTTTCTTTCCCAAGACCCCACGGGTGAAATTCTAAGAACTATTTCTCTCTTTGAAGAAACTATCTTCTTCCTTCGATCAAGTTATTAAAAAAAAAACTGCAAAAACCTTTGTGTCCTTGGCAGCTGGGAGGCTCAGAGCCCATCGGGACGCATAGGCACGGCAGCTCTGTCTCTGTGGTTAACTGATTTCCCGCTCCCTTCTTCCTTCGTTGGGAATGTGATTTTCTAGTGAGGGGGCTAAACCGCTTAATGCATGCCTACATGGCTTCTTGACAAATTAGCATCGCTTTCGCATGTCTACCTCGCCCATCGTTTACCGGAAGAGTTGAGTTCCGCAAATCTAGAAACAACCCCGTAAATGCTAGGAAGAAAAGCGGCGGAGGGAGAGGGGACAGGAGAATAGATTAATATGCGGGTGCAGATCAAGCTTCGCATAAGGGAGCTGCCCAGGCCCCTTAGATGGCGAGCCACAGCCAACAATGACGCTGGCGCTCTCGTTTCCAAGCGGCACCATTTGAGAAATGTCCTGTTCTGAAACATGGGAACATGAGGAATTATAGAGCCTATCTAACAAATCAAAAATAAATGAAGGAACAACATAAAGGTAAATTTGCCGTTATTTATAATTTACCATTTTTACCTTGTTTTCAATTGTCTCTCGTCCTCTCCATTTGAGGAGCTCATTACATTGTATTATGCTAAACCCTATCTTGTGTCACATAAATTACGGTTAAAGATCTTAATATTAAAGCCTCTTAGCTCGGAGATCATATTTCAAGCTCTGTTCAAACCAGACGCTAATGCTGGAATTGAACACAGAACACTTTGTCATCATTACCTATGATCTCAAAAGTATAATACAATTTTTGCTATATATGGCACAAAAATGCCTCTTGGTATAACACTGAATTATGGAGATATATTGATTTCTGCAGTATTTTGACAAAACAATAAAACTAAACCTGTTAGCTCCTAAACAGATACGCAGACATCAACCCAGCCCTGATAGCATGGTCATGAAGATAGAAGTAGCATTGAACCAGTTAACAGAGAAGACTGCACATGCCAAAGCCACCCTGGCGTTCCTGCTGCTCCCACCCTGCCGTCCTTTGCTCTCCTGGGGGGCAGGGGAGGGTGGAACGAGGGGGCCGGGTTCACTGCCGGTGGGGCTCAGATGGGACTCCCCAGCCAGCCCCTCACTCTCTCATTGGAGGAGCTCAACAGCAATGAAGCCTCTCGGAGATCTGGTCTCCAGGGGACATTGAGGGAATGGAATGAGCAAATTCAGCCTCAAGGTACCTAACTACTGGACGCTCCTCGTGGGCGCTGTAGGCCATTGGTACTCCATGAACATCGGCTGTCGAATACTCAGACAGACGGCGGGGCTCTCTGCCCGAGCACCAATATGAAAGTACCAGAAGGCACGGTCACCTTCCCCACCTGCCCCGTCGCCAACCTTCCCTGTGTGTGACCCTGGGAAAAGCATGGTCATTTGCCATGTCTCCGTTCCTTCGCTTAGAAACTGCCCGGTCAACCTCTGGGGCTCTGAGGGGAAGAAAGTCTGATCAGCGAGGTGATGGTGCTTTCTACAATGGGAAAAACGCTGCCCACGCGAAAGGATGATTACCAGAAATCAGCCTTCCCGTTTGAAACGGCAAGCTCCCTCCACGTGCAAGTCATTCCAAATGCAGCCTTTGGCCGGAGCACTGCAAAACCTTCGCTAGGAATCCACCGGTGAGCCCTTTTCCTCCCGGCCAAGGTGGTAAAAAATTGCCCCACAGCCCTGAGGAGCTCTCCCCGACTCCCACCCCACCCCAGTAATAATGACAGTGGGCCGCCACAGCGACACCCAATTATTAAGGTCCTGCTCATTCCTGGTGACATCGTGATTATGCATTGGGCTCCAAGCCCCAGGGTCGGCAGTTCTCAACCACCAGCAGCTCTGATGGAGAAAGACTGGGCTTTCCACTCCTGTCAATAGTTACAAACTCGGGAACCCACAGGGCCTCTCTATGAGTCAGCATGACTCGATGGCAGTAGAGGAGCTAAGAAGGAGCCCTGGTGGCAAGGTCAGCAGTGCAAAACCACCAGCCACTCCACAGGAGAAACACGAGGCTTCCTACTTCCGGAAAGAGAGTCTGGGAACCTCACGGGGCAGTTCTACCCTGTCCTATCGGGTCGCTACAAGGCAGAATCGACTCGAGGACAGTGAGTTGGGTTTCGGGTTTTGCGCAGAGCCAAGACGAATCTGCACGAGGAAATGGTGCAAATCCCAAGAGATGCGCATGACCATTAGCTGTACTTTTGAGGTCAGGAAGCTGGCTGCTGAATGGAGGGTCAGGATTGGGCCTCAACTCCCAGCCTGTGCTCCCTGCCCCACATGCTCCGGATCTCTGGAGGAGGCCCACAGGCTGCCCGGGTGACTGCAGACATCCCAGAGTGGGTTGTCAGACATCGGACAGGGCTGCCCCTGAGCCCTACCCCCACCCAGACCCAGGCTGCTCAACAGCCGCTGCGACTCAGGGTTTTGTGCACCACTAAACCCACAGATGCCCGCAGGACAGGCCACCCAGCAGGCAGAGAGATGACACTGAGACAGGGTGCCTGGTGGCAGGGTCTGCTGGAGAAACAGAGTCCAGGGTGGGCAGGCCTGAATGTTCGCTTCCCTAGAGCCCAGCCCAGCAATGCTGCTCTGACTCTAAGATGCTGGAAAAGCCGGGTACCAATAAATCCTTCCCACCAGCTGTGAAGGGCAGTGGGGTCAGGGACTGGCATCTTGAGAAACATGCATTCCATGCCTCCACAGGGCCCCATGGGTCCGTGTTCCCTTTGGGATGAGAGGTGCGTGGTCTGTGTAAGGGTCTCTGGCTGCTGCAGCTCCCAACTTCTCCCCCCACACATACACCTGAAGCCCCCAGGCCTTCCGCTCCCCCAACCGCAGTGTAGACCATCCTCTCCACCCAAGTTCCCCTGGCTCCCTCTTTTTCATGCTCTGAGGGCCTGCTGAAACAGGCCAAACAAGCAGCTGCTTGGAGGCAACTTCGCTCGGTCCACCCCACTCAGGGACCCCTCTTTGAGCCTCTACCCAAGGCGGGCTTTTCCCCTTGGGGTGCCATCAATCCTTGCCCGCCAGCTCCTCCCACCTCAGGCACGTTCCCCAGTGCAGTGTCCACCCCTGGCTGTTCCTGCGTGCCTGCATCATGCACAATCCCCGGGATGCAGAGGGTCCGTGCCTGTGCTGAAGGGAGACAGGTAAGCTGTTGCTGTGGCTCTTATTCCATTGCCCTTTGCAGGTCAGATGAAGCACGCGGGGCCCCGTGGTTAAATGCTTGACTACCATCTGCCAAGTCAGGGGTGCAAAGCCACCAGCTCCTCTGCCAGAGAGAAAACCTGGGGTCACAGCCCAGAAGACCTCTGAAGCCACCCTACCCTGTCCTGTAGGGCCACTATGGATTGGAATTGACTCGATGGGAACAGGGGCTTGGGGGTCGTGTACTCTAGGGGTTAAAATTGAGGGCTTTGGCATCAGAAAAGGCTAGCTGGGTGACCCCGGGCCGGTTACTCCAGGCCTCTGATTCCAAGCGCCCTCCTCTGTACAATGGCGATCGTGTGTGGCTCCCCTCTTGGGGACTGTTGTGAAGATTACACAAGACGGTGGATGTAGACTGCTTAGCCTGGTCCTGAACACACAGCAAGCACTCTGCAAAACTGCCCGAGTGCTACCTTCCCCACCGATCAGGGGCAGAATCAAGAGTGCCCAGACAGGACACAAGCAGAAGGAAACATTTGCTCATCTTCCAACAGCTTCTCAGACCAGCGGCTCCTGACAGCCCCCTGCCCCCAGCTCCCAGCCAGCTCCAGACGCACAAAGGGCCTGCAGTCCCTAGGCAGGCTGGCATTTCACACCTGCATCTGGCGCCTCACCTATGGCAGTACCAGGAAAGCAAATGGGGTTTATGTTGCAAATAGAAAATGATGACACTAATTATCGTGCATTGCAGTGGCCCGGGATAGTTCCCAGAGCTCTTTGCTGTCCATTATCTTGTTTGATCACACTATGAAAGAGAAGAGACTTCCATCTCATCATTCTCCGCTAGAGTCTAGTTAGGAGACCACCTCCCCTTCCCTCTATGTTCCATTGTTTGTTTGTTTCCAAGACACTCCCCCCACCCCACCCCTGCCACTCCCCACCCCCAGGCATTACTCCCAGGTACAGCACAAAGTGATTTCTGCATGGGGATCTGGGACAAATGGACCCAGGCATGGGGAGAAAGGTCATTTGGAAGGTGTGTTGTCCTTGTGTCTTTGTGAATTGGGGTGGACCCCCCCCCCTGGGGTGTGTGTGTGTGTGTGTGTGTGTTGTATGTTGATCATTGGGATTGGCCCCGCATGTTAGAAGGTTCTTCCTCCTACCCTCAGGGCCAGCCCCTCTATCCATGGTTGGTTTCACCTCCCATGGATACTAACCCAGTGGTTGGTTTCACCTCCTCCCCATTTCAAAGGGGTCCACCACCATTCTGAGTACAGCCTCCTGAGATGACTGGTCAGGGAAAGATGAAAGTGGGGTGGAACCGCACCTGAATGTCAACCAAGCACCTTACCAAGCCTTTCCCAGCCAAGTACAGAGAAGAGGCTCCAGGTAGCCTCCAAGGGGTCATCCCTCCAATGGGTCCCTGGATGCTGCTCCCTGCTTCGGCTTCATTTCTGCAAATGGGCTTCCCCTCATTGTGAGGGGAGCACTTTGTAAGACGCAGACCTTTCCTCCACGAGAGCTGACAAAGGACCCCGTGTGGTCCTGATGGAAGCTTCAAGGCCGAGTTCCAGAGTGGAGAGGTCTGGCTCCCACTGGGTAGACTCCCCTTGCGTATCATCTCACCCAGAGCTGCAGGGGCCTTGCTCCTTGTTCTAGATTGTTTGCAAAAATAAATAAATAGATCTTTTTTGTCCCCAACTGCCCAGGAGTCGTGCAGGCCTATCCGTTTCCAATGCTCCAGCTGTTCTTGGAGGAATTGGCCCGCTGCAGTTCAACATGACTTAGAGCAGGGGCTGTACAGTCACATCACGTGAAGCTTCTCCCGTTTGGCGGCCAGTCTGGGGCATTTGGAGCATTTCCTACTGAGGGACACAAAGTGACTATGTCCCATGATAGGAAGCGCTTCCCTGCCCGCTCCACAATGTCTCTTGAGAAGTGAACCATAATTCCATCCAAAAGAGTTGTAAATTTTACATCTGTGTGTGTCCCCACCCACCCAACTTCAGGCGTCCACATGGCCTCTGAGAACAGCTCTTCTGGAAGCATCTCTAGTGGAGGCTTTCTGCCGGGTGGAGTCAGCCTGCGCCTGCTGCCTCAAGCCCGCTAAACGGTGCTGTTTCATTTTGTTCAGTTATAGGGCTACTCTTTGATCTGAGGCATGTTTACTAACTGGTAGCTGTTAATTATATAAGAAGATAATTTCATGTAAATGTTGGATTTAAAAGCAGCTATCTAGCATGCTTACTGTTTAACAAGAAGGCTTTGGGATTTGTTTTTTGTTGTTCCTATGTGAGTAAAGCAATTAATTGATTCGGTTGATTGAATGAAAAATGCGTCGTAATTGCTTTACCCCATCAAGCAGCTACTAGAATTATTTAATGAATGCTGGCAGAGGGACAGCCACAGCCTCCATGATACACGGTCTCTGTTTATTGCCCTAGGAAGGCACTGGGGCCGGGGCCCTTGGCTAACACAGGGGTATTCAGATGGGGCCCTGGTGGTTCTTTCTCCATGAGCAGAGAGAACCACCCCGTGACATGAACTATTTGGACCAAAAAAAACAAAAAGAGAGAGAGAGAGAAAAGGCGTAGGAGGGAATCTACCTTTGTCCCAATAATCTGTCCAGGTAATTACTGTATATACTCAAGTATAAGCCAACCCAAATATCAGCCGAGGCACCTAATTTTACCACAAAAACTGCATAAAAAAATGTGCCAAAAAACCTGGTTTATACTCAAGTATAGATGGCACATACTGGGTCCTTTGGTTCCATTCTGCTGGTCTTTGGAGCCTGGTGCCTTGGGACTTAGGAGCTTGCCAGTCTCTGGGCATTGTGTCCACCAGCATCAGGGCTTGGGTCCTCCAGAACCAAGAGGACATGGTGCTCTCCACTCGGGAGAAAGACGTGAGTGTTTCCCACACGCAAGAGGACATGGTGCTCTCCACTCGGGAGAAAGACGTGAGTGTTTCCCACACGCAAGAGGACATGGTGCTCTCCACTCGGGAGAAAGACGTGAGTGTTTCCCACACGACCGGAGATAGCTTCTGAGAGGTTTCTATGGAGGAGCTTAAGAAAGATGGGGTGGGTGGGGGGACAAGGAAGGTCTTGCCCAGACACCTCTACCCATCCAAGGAGCTCATCCTTATGTGTCCATGAACATGTCTGGCACATGCTGAAGAAAACCCACCAACCGGTTCTTCTAGAGGTGCGGGTGCCGGCAGAGATCAGAGCCGACCATGGTGGCAAGCCGGGTCTATGCCCTGAGTTCAAGTCCATTCAGAGCTTGACCTTAACCCTCCGTAGCACAGAGCTACATCTAGCATTGGGCACCAGCTCTACAAGGAAATTTCCTCTTGTGTCAGGTATGTGCAGTGCATTCCATCTCAATCGCCTCACACACAGTCACTTACGAGGACGCTCCGCCACTATTCTGATGATTTACAGAAGAAGCTACTGAGGCTCCAAGAGGTCAGGGGCTTTGCCAATCAACACATTGTGCGGGCCGAACCCAAACCAAACCCACTGCTATCCGGTTGATGTGTGCTCTTTGAGACTCTATAGGGCAAGGTAGAACAATTTACGAGAGTAGAAAGCCCCATCTTTTTCTCTTTCTCTCCCATGATTTTGAACTGCCAACTCTATGGATCGTAGCCCATGCATAACCACTACCCCACCAGAGGGGCAGCAGAGCTAACATGTGATCCCAGCTCTCCCTGCACCAAAGCCCCGCCCTTCCTGTGCAGGGCTCAGTCCAACCTCAGGATCTCGGACAATGATCCTTCACTGCTGGATATTATTGTTGGGCCCCATTGCCTCGTTGGAGTTCTTGATACTGTACAAGAGTCAAGTCAACCACCTCGCTCCTAGAGTTCTGGTTCATGTGCACAGGGGGTTATTCCCAATATAACATGTTTAAACATGGTTCTGCCATCGGCGGATGGTTGCAGGCAAGTTTTCTCAGAAATGCACTTGTCTTCGTCTCATGAATAGAGCCTTGGGGGCAGAGTGAGTTGGGTGTTGGCCTGCGAGTCATAGAGGCAGCAGTTTGACACCGGCAGTCGATCTTGGGAGCAGAGTTGGGGCTTTCTGCTCCCATAAAATTTTACAATTTCAGTCATCCACAGGGGCAGTTCTGCTCTGTCCCATAAAGTAGCTAGGAAACATTTTGTTTTGTTGTTGTTTTGTTGTTGGTTGGGTTGCATCTCATTCGGGTGTCATTAATAAAAAGGCCCAATCCACACAATAACTTCCAAGGCGCTCTGCTGGACCAGTTTAATTCAAGGAAGAGGTCAGCTCAGAGAGGTAGAGGCTGTTTGGGGCAATTATGGATAGATTTTTCTTGAAGGACACAGGATGATTATGGGGGATCATTAGGAAGAAGTGCTTTAAAAGTTGAAAGTACGTTGGTGAGAAAAAAGCCCAAAAAGTTGTCCCATGGGGTTTCCCCCATCACAACAGAGCACCTGCGCATTCCTCAAGGGACCCAGAGGCAGTCCTAGAACAAACAATACCTGTAAGTCTTGCCATGGCCCCAGGGCGTGGCTTACAACGGTCTCGCTCACAGAATTATGCTGAGTCTCTAAAGTGAGCCAGAGATATATTTAAGCCATAGATAGATGAGTGGAGTTGGGGCTTACACTTAATTCCAGCCGCAGTCTATGAACAGTTATGACATGGTCCTGCTTGATGCTCTCCGCATGATGAGATCACTGAAGACAAGGATGCTACAGCAAAGTGTGGGGAAGAACGCAGATAGGGGCTTGTCTCTCAAAAACAACAGTGTCTGGTCCCTGAGGAACCCTGAAAACAGACTTCTGACTGTGGGGGACAGGGCTTGTCCCCTCATCAGACGTGATCAGAAAACATACATAAGGGTCAGCAGACAGACCTGGAACTATCTACTGGTTTTGTTTCCTTGTTTTGTTTTGTTTGGGGTTTTGTTTTTGTTTTTCTTT
>NW_022103968.1:7180984-7192507 GCF_000313985.2 Echinops telfairi
TCAAAGCTTAAATTGTGAACTCCTGGTTTACAAAAGGTGGTGGATGACAGTGGAAGCCCCACATGCGTGTGCAGGGCCCTCACATAGCTCAGGTCTCCTGTGAATGCCCTCTGACCAGAGTCGAGGGATGTGAGCAGCCTGTAATGTTGGTGATGGCAGATTCAGTTAGGCTAAAATGTAACACCTCGCCCTTTGACCTCCCTTTTGACTCATTTTAAAATTATTTCTGCTTTTAATATTTTCTATGTGTTGCCTCATCATTTTTTTTGCTTTATTTTGCTTGTTTTATGCTTCCTGTTCATTTTTTAAATCATCTTATTGGGGCTCATACAACTCTTATCACAATCCATACACCTATCCGTTGTGTCAAGCACATTTGTACATATGTTGCCATCATCATTCTCAAAACATTTGCTTTCTACTTGGGCCCTTGGTAGCAGCTCCTCATTTTCCCCCCTCCCTCTCCACTACCCCCTCCCCTATGAACCCTTGATAATTTATAAATTATTATTATTTTGTCTGTTCATGTTTTGTTTGCTTTTCTGTAGATGATACTCCGGAGAGTGAGCTCTATAGCGATAGTAACTGGATTATAATTGCCTACGGGCATGGCAGAGGCAGGTGGGGGGGATAAGGGGGAGCTAGCAACAATGAGTATGAGAAGAAAATGTTCTGAAATGGATTGTGGTGTGATATTGCATCCATCTTCCTCATATGACTGAATGATTTGATTATATGTGGAGTATATGCCAATAAGTATCGCTACGCACACATAAGGAGCCCTGGGTGGGGGGCCACAATGGTTAGACACACAGCTGATACACAAGCGGTCTCACTGGTTCAAATCCACCCATGGGCTCTGTCGGAGAAAAGATGTGGTAATCTGCTCCCGTAAAGACTGCAGCCTACAAAGCCCTCCTCGGCCATCCTACTCTGTCCTCTTGGGTCCCTGTGAGCAGAACCTGACCCAACGGCACACAGAGCGGTAGCACGCATTATATAGAAACACATGCACACCACAGACGTGCTACATCAACCCCCCGAGACAATTTTTAAAAGAAGAACATTGTGCTGCTCGTGCTGGACGTTTCCCAACCGGATAGTCGCACCCACGTCCGTGGTGCCTGTGGGTTTCTCGTGGCCAGGAGAACCGAAAGCACTGTCCTTCCACACCTTTGCTAGAACTTGTGCCACGGAGTCAAACAACAACAAGGGTTCAAAATTCACGTTGAGTGAATTAACACAGGATGGCCTGCAATCTTTTTGTCACAAGCTGCCATTATGAATTATTTAGTGTTTCTAAAATTAGAGGGCACTGCCAATGACTGTAGTAATGACTTCTAGATGAACGTTCATCACACTTGAAGACATTTGGCCAACTGGGTGCTGTAATAGCGGCCATACGTCACCCAGACCCCGCTCTCCTGGGGACCACTTCGACGCTTGCTAGAATGAGATGGAAATACCCCGGTGCAATCCCTGTTAGGCCAGGCCATTTGCGTGTCCCCCGCCAATGCTTTATAGTCATTGCCGGAGACGTACGCCACCTTGGCTCCGGGGCCAGGGCTGGGCCACAGGGTTTGTGTGGGTTTGTGTGGGTTTGTGTCTGTGTGCCTGCCGCTCACTGCAGAAGAGGAGGCGTGAAGGGAAAGGGAGGGGAGCTTTCAGGCACCCGGTCCCCATGCCCAGCAGTACCTGTGCTGCCTCAATGTCCCTGAGCCTCAGCGACCAATGCTATGGCTTAAACTACCCACAGTCTCATCCCACGTTAATACCAAAGCCAAACTCACCGCCATCGAGTGGCTGCTGACTCAGCATCCCTGTAGCACAGAGTAGAACTGCCCCTGTGGGTTTCCAGGGCTGCAACTCTTTACAGGAGTGGAAAGGCCCATCTTTCTCCCAAGGGAGAAATGCTTGGGGTGGGGCAATGCTGGCCTGGCTGACGGCTTTGCCCCCCCTGGAATCCTGGGAGAGTCATCTTGTGTCCAGTCTAAAGGTGTCTTCCGAGGCTCCACGAGAAGGCACTTTCCGTTCTGTAGATTTCTCTCCTGGTATTCATCAGAGCTGTTTTAATTTCAAATGGCCACAGCCCGCCTCCAGCTGATTGGGAAAGGTCACTCAGCATGATAGAGCAATGCCAGCAGGGCCCCAGATTTACGTGAGCTGAGGAAGCAACCAGGTTGTCTTCAACTTATGCTGCTTTCTAGTGACAGCAAACCCCACTTATACAACCATCTTACTGTCAGTAAGATGTGCCACATACGACGCTGCAGTGCAATTTACTGATGCTACCCATCTCAGGATGAGCAATGGGCAGACGCACCATCTTATGATGACGCACTGTTGGAAATGCCGTCCACGGCATGGTCTACGATGCCGGGAGGCCGAACAGAAAGCAGCTGGGGGATGTTCAACTCTGACGACAATGACAATTGAGCTAGCACACACTTGACAGCCATTAGCACTCCAACTTCCCTGTTACAACACTGATGCCGACACCGCTGGAGACCGGGCCGCAGCACAAGCTGACTCAGCATTCCCACCATCAGCTCTTCCCTTGAAGCCACGTGGTTCAAGTCTCTCATGCCCTCAGTCCAATCCACACACCGAGCCCACTGCCATCTAGAAAGCGCAGACTCCCAGCAGCCCTGTGGAAAGGTGCTGTATGGGAGCAGACAGACCCACCTTTCTCCCATGGAGTGGCTGGTGGGTGTGAACCACTGGCCTTGCAGTGAGCAACCCAATGGTTGGCCAACATCTCCATTGGAGCTCATCACCAGCAGCCCCCAAGCATGAGTCTTGATCTAAGAAGGAAGTGAAAAGCCCTAGGGGCATAAAAATCAAGAAGATGAAGATCATTAAGGCCTATTATGGTAAAAAAAAAAAGTCAATGAAATATGTATGTGTGTGTACATATGCCTACTCTTCACTGATGACCTACCTCGCTATAGAATTATTTCACACTTTCAATGGTAGTTAAAAATAAAATCTACTGACTATCTTGCACATAAATGAGGTACATCTGACAGTAACAAATGCCCAGGGCAAGGCGAGAGGAACACTGATGGTTATGTGCCGACTTACCTAGGCCAGGATTCTTGGTGGTTTGGCATCGACTCCTGTAATCTGGCAATTAGGTAATGATGATGCAATGTGGTCGTTAGCTGTACCTTGATATGGTAATCCCCCATTTTCACATACTTCTGACTTTGGCATACCAACCTGGTATTTGGGACCTAATCATATTGGTAAATGAGGAGAGGGCA
This sequence comes from Echinops telfairi, assembly GCF_000313985.2. Classification (NCBI taxonomy): domain Eukaryota; kingdom Metazoa; phylum Chordata; class Mammalia; order Afrosoricida; family Tenrecidae; genus Echinops; species Echinops telfairi. The sequence goes on from NW_022103968.1 coordinate 7,184,251, forward strand.
TATTGTGTATCTTTGAGCTTAAATACAATGTTTATATGTCATGTAGCATGTATCTGTAAGTTTATATGCAATGCGGATATATGATGTACCATCTATCTGTAAGGTTCCCATCCTCCTAAGGAAAGTGAAGATAGAACTTTTGAAGAAATAAGGGAAGGTAAAATGCTAATAACTGCTGTGTTTGACTCACATCAGAAGGGACCTCTGACGGGGCTGTGAGAAGAGAACCTCACTGGAAGGTGGGACCACCTGCACCAGGTGGATGGAAGTGTGGTTGGTTTGGGGGCTGGGGGGGGTGAGGTGCAGCATCGTTCTCACGCTCGTTTTTCTCTCTACCTCACGCTCTGTCTCTCTCCAACTTTCGCCTCCCACCTACTCAACCATCCGCCTGTCCCTCCCTTTCCTTTTTCTCAGCCCATCCACCAGTCTCCTGTGACAGCCAGGCCTGCTCAGCCTGGCAGGGAAGCTGGCCTGGCCAAGAGAAGGGCCAGTTTCATTCTTCCACCTTCTGTATAGTGGCCTTGGAGCAGGACCCTGACACAGCAAACACGAGTCAGCCCTGGTAGTCACACACTTGGGTCACACACTCCCCACACTGGCCGGGAGGAGACCATGCACTGAAACTGGGGGCCCCAGCTGAACTGCGTGGATTGGCAAGGGGGATCCCAACAGAAAGCTAGGCTGCTACATCAAAAGGAGAGAGAAAGGATCAGCCAGGGGGCACACAAAAACAACAGCCACCCAGGCCACCTCCCCGCTGGGTAGAAAGGAAACCCTTGGGGTTCATGACCTGTTCCATTTCTCAGCTCCCTGCTACTGAAGTCAACCTGCACAACTCCACCTCCGGAAAGGGTCCCCGTCTCACCATGGTAAAGCTGTCTATGGGCTTGCTGCCGTATCAGGAACTTCCCACATAAAAGGGAAGGTTCAGCGGTCATACTGATCAAGCAGCGCACTCAAGGGAGCAGCCAGGAGTCCAAACTCCAGGGTCCTTCTTCCGGCGTTTCTATCAGAGACTATTTTGTTGTGGATCAGGGGGGATTTATGATTGAATTAGCCCTTTCCTGACACATCACAGGAGCCTGGAAATCACCCAGGTTGCTTCTGCCGGTACACACGATGGTTCCGTACTTGATTATTGTTTTTCCTGGTGTTTTTGTTTGCCCTCGCCATGCCAAAAGAGCTGTTGGAGGAGTAAAGACTCAGGTTGTTCAAACACAAGCCCTGCCTCCCAAGCGCCAGTCTGGTGTGGGAGTTTTCCCACGCCTGCCACCGGACGCTGTGGCGCCATCATTTCAGGAGCTGCCTTGCTTGCACAGGGAGGACATGCCCAGCCTGATAGCTAGAAGATGTTAGTGGGGAGACAGGATCGGCATTTATAGGAACCAGGGGAATCTGTATAATTGGCTCACTCTTCATTTCTCATTATTCTTACAAATAAAATGGACTCAGTGTCACCCACCAGACGGCTAGGTCATACACTGCCCAAGGGAGTTGACAGCCATCTCAGAATGGAGTCATTCCCATGAACCAGGCACCGTGGCGGTGGGGTGGGGGTGGGGGGAAGCACTGAGTGGCAATGCCTCCCCTAACAGTATGTGTCGACGGAGAGAAGGTGTGCCCGCCGGGCTGGGGCACATGTAGATTGAGAGCCACCTGGCCCCGTTTCTAGGAAGTGATGGGTTAGCTGAGACATGGAGGGTCCTGGGAGTTCTCCAAGGGAAGGTGGTTGGGTGAAGAGGAGAGAGGAACCGCATGGTGAACCTGCAGAACTAATGCATCATTCATGATCCACAAGCCAAGGGATGCTAAACATGTAGGGACAGTCACAGACCCTGAGGGACAGGTCCTCCTCATCCCACTGAAAGGGGCCCCAACAGCACAGGCTCTCCTCCCTGCGACACCTGCAGGGGAGATGACTGAAGTCACAGCTGCATGCTCATCCTCCTGGGGACTAACCAGATCCCCAGCTCCCTCCATGCCACTTGGTCCAACCGCTTCCGACTCTGGTCCAGTTCAAAGGGGAGCCATTCCTTTGGGCTGATGTTGATCTTGATCCTCTCCCCTCCTGCTTGTGAAGCTCGAGGCTGTCTGGTGCCACACGGCCATTTCCACGAGGCAGGACAGCGCCGTAGCACTTGTCCATCTCCGAGTAGGACAAGACTTCCTGTCCCTTGGATCTGCCTAGGCTAACCCTTGGGAGCAGACTTCGCCAGTGTCATCTCAGCCCCAGGTGTTCACTCACATGGCATTTCCATCCACCGTCACCCTAGTGAGCCGCCACCGGAGTTGGCCGTGTGGAGCGCAGGACTCAGAGATACTGAAACCGTGCCTGCCCTCCTCAGCGCCCCTCACATTCAACTGCCCTGGTTCCAAAGAGTGACCAGGCCCCATCTGGAGGCATGCTAAGGATGGAAGAGATGTCCTCACGCCCCTGTACCCGGACTCCCCACACCTGGCAACCGTAGCTTGCTCCTCGGGCTGGAACACCAGGTACTGAGAAGATGCTTGAAAAAGGACCGGACGAGCGCTGCTCAGAGCAGAGAAGATTTGGTGTGGTTGTTCGGGCTCCTTCTCAACACCCGAGACGCACCCTGAATGGCATGGGCCTGCAAGCTTGTCCTTATGACAGGTCAGACCCAAGCAGAAGGGTGCTTGGCTTCCCTCTTGCTAGGGAGGCGGCCACTATGATAAGGAAGGCATCGTCACTGGCCTTGCTGTGCAGCGGACTGGTGGAGCCACAGCTCCACCCCTCAATGGCCATTGGTTACAGATTGCCACCACCACTGATACCTGGTCCCTGAGGGAGCCACACTGCCACCACCCCAACAGTGCCACTGCTCACGACAGCCACGGAGAGCATCTCATTTAGAAAATGAGTCTTTGACCACCATGCATTATAGCCTGTGCGCTGTCATTACCCAGTGGGGATTTTCCCAACGCAGGCCTGACAAACGCTATCATTAAACAATTAGCATGCCATCGGGAGGTTATATATTACATCCTTAAGGGAGGCCGGCTCTGTTAGGCGCTCCAGGATGTTAATCCCACATCCTACCACATGGAAGCAGCAGGCTGTCCTGAGTCGAGTGTTAGCAGTTGTTTGTTTTGTGTTTCGTTTCCACACCTCTGACCCTAATTACCCTCTCGTTGAAAATGTTCTCAAGGAAGGGAGCAAAGATGTCACTGCAGAGGTTTCCAAACCTTCTGCTACAGAGCTGAGGCAAAAGGCCTCCAGTGTTCAGAGAGGGGCTGGCCCTCCCTTCTTCTTCCTTGCAGGAGTCCAGGGCAAGCGTGGATACCCAAAAGATGTCGAGAACATTCCAGAAGGCACAGATGACCAGGTTTACGGAGCTTAGGAGAAGGAAAGTTCATCTTGAAAATCTTTAGAGAGAGAGAGAGAGGTGTCTACACCGAGTGGGCTGAAGAGAAGACAACGCTATCGTTCCTTCTTTGCACCATAGTCCTTCCTGTCCCTTGCCCTTCCCACATTCCATTCCTCTACCTGGAATGTTCTCCTCCCCTCCTCATCCACCCCTTACTCCCCTCCACCCCCCCTCCCATGCCCTCTACTGCCCCCTACATGTGCTTCCACATGCTTCCCAGCAGCCCAGCTCAACCACCATTCCTTGGGGAAGTCTTCGTGGACCCTCCACTGACACCCACTATCCCAGCACCTTATACTTTTCCTCCTGGCTCATCTGATAAGGTGCAAAGTATATTTATTTGATTGTGAGGTGACTTTACATGGATGTCTGCCTCCCTCACAAGCACCATGAAGGAGTGGACCGTTGGGTTTCTGCTTATTGTCGGATCCCCGCGTTGGCTGAGTGAGACAAGGAAGTGTAGGGGTCCACTGGGCCTTCAACTGAGAAGAGTGGCGCAGGCAGCATGCTCTCCTGCCCGGCCCCACCCTGCCCTCTGCCCTGGTGGTGGTGGGAGTTGCCATCAAGCCAGCGACTCATGGTGGCCTTGTGGTGGCACGGTAAAAGGCTGAGCGGCTGTACACCGTCTTCCTTGTCAATGTGGGGCCTTTTGCTTTGGCTGTTGTGTCAACCCATCTCACGGAGGGCTCCTCTCGTTTTCACTCGCCCTCTGCCACCAGGTGGTCCCCTCCTAGTGGCTGGTCTTTGCTGGTGATGTGTCCAAGGGAAGGGAACCCAAGTCTTGCCGTCTTTGCTTCTAAAGGACATTCTGGTTGATTTCTCCAGCTAGGACTGATGTGCCCGTTCTTCCAGCAGTCTACAGGGTCGTCTACCGTGTAGGGTACAGTACAGTGTAGTGGATTAGTAGAGGACGGCATGCTGTGTTGGCCAACACCACATGTTGAGTGCCTCAGTGCTTGTGTCCTCTTCTGCTCAGTGCCACCAGAACCAGAGCTTCCTGTGGTCTTTGGGTCCCTCTTCCCAGCACTGGCACCTGCCCACCTCCCTGCAGACCAAGGGTCACGGACACACTGTAAGAAGGTCAAGGCACTCACTAATGCCACCATCTCCACACTGAGGTGCTCACCGGCTGGTCAGCCTTGGCCTTGCCTGGCTCCCTGCCTCCAGGCCCACTGCCCCTTCCTTCCTGGTAGAGCATTTTGATTCTACTATTTGTGTGAAGATTTCCTGGGGAGCAGGCCAGGCCTGAGCAATGCCTCAGAACTGGAAGTCTGGGGTGCTGAGCTTCGAAGGACCACCACACACACATAGCCCATGAGCCTTCCATGGCAACCCTCCCTCATCTGCACCCTTGGTCTCCAGGAAACGCAGCGGTTACCAAGGAGTGAAAACTCAAACCACGAGGACCGCCACCACTGAGAGGCGCCAAACTCTGGAGATGCATGTCACCATGATGCATTTCGGTGCATTTCATCCCCCACAAAACGGTTTCAGGATTCACAGAGAAATTTGTTTTATTGTCAGTTGACCTGCTGAGCATGTATGGCAGGAAGGGTTTTCACCCTCCTGCGGGTGTGTGGACGGTCACTCGCATGGGGAAATGACCGTGCCGCTGAGGCCTCAAATCCATCCGCACCATTAGTCAGCGCAGCATCCTTTTGCCAAGTTGCCATCGTTTACTAAAAAGACCACCATGCTATTATTTGTACTCAGAATTGCTTGGAAACTTCCAGCCTAAACCAAAAACAAAACAACAAACAGCAGCGACAAAAAACTCACCACTCTTGGGTCGGTTCCAACTCACAGGACCCTATAGCACAGAGGAGACCGGCCCGAGAGGACTTCTGAGGCAGCTCCTACTTCTTTCTCCAGCAGAGCAGCTGCCGGGTTCAAAGCACCAATGTTTGATTAGCAGCCAAATGCTTCAATTGCTGCATCACAAGAAGCCCTTCCAGTCTCAGCAGTGCTGCTCAATTATGCTTCTTGAGTACCTGGTACATGGGCTGTAAGCAGCCGGGGTGGCCTTATGGGGGTAGCATCGAAGCTCATTCACCCTCTGACTCACATTGATCCCCCCAATCAAGGGGTCTCTTTCAATGTCTAGCTTGAAGACAAATAGAAAGATATCTTTCCAAGCTGGGCGCTCTTGGCGAAAGGCAGGCCCTGGTTTTTCTTAACCTGTCTTGGGCCTAAATGGCGATCACGTCTGACTAATCTTGACAGCGAGGAAGGGCTCAGCCCGTCATGGCTAAAGCGAGAATGACTAAGTTCGGACGATTCTTCGTTGCTGAGGTCAACAACAATGATACAAGAGAAAAGACGGCAGTCGTCAGGGATTTCGTCTTGCTTGCATCCACCATCAACGCCCTAGGACGCAGCAGTCAAAAAAATCAAACGATCCATTGAACTGGGCAAATCAGCCGTGCAAGACCTCTTGAAAGTGTTGAGAGCAGAGATGGGCCTTGGAGGACGGACGAAGGTGCGCCTGACACAGGCCAGAGTATTTCCCGTGGCCTCGCGGGCATGTGAGAGTGGGACAACGAATAAGGGAGGCCAAAGAAGAATCCACGCACTGGCATCGGACGCTGGTGAAGACAACTGAAAGTACCACGGGCTGCCAAAGAACAAACAAGTCTGTCCTGGAAGAAGTACAGCCAACATGCTCCTTAGAAGCAAGATGGCGAGACTTTGCCTCACTGACTTTGGACATGTTATCAGGAGAGACCAGACCGTGGAAAAGGGCATCATCAACCTTGGAAAGGTAAGTCCTGACAAGACGGCTAGACACAGTGGCTGAGACCTGGGCTCAAACCGCAGCGCTCGTGGGGACGGGCCATCTCGTGCTTTTGTGCAGAGGGGCTCCGGCAGCCTACTCAGCAGCACCTAGCCACACCTTGTCTGGATTTAAGGATTCTGGAGATAATTCTGGTTCGAGGTCTAAAAAATTCCCTCAGGGCAATAGTTTCAGGGGTCACTGCAAAGTCATGATTAGATGAGCTTGATGAAGACAACGGACTGAAGCCCAAAGAGCTTGGCTTGGTTCTTCTATGCGATGACACTTGGCATGGCTCATCTACCCACGTGATGATGGGCTGGCCGAGCTGGGGGTGGGGCCCACTGTGCAGGAAGCACCCAGACAACTGGTTGTTCTGTCTGTAGGGCAAGCTTTTGGATTCAGCTGGTCATCCAGGCTCCACCCAGGCAGCGTAGACTTGATGGGCACAGAACAGCTCGGCTTTTCCAGAACTCCAGAGCCAGAGCACGATCGCCCATGCAGACAGGGGTTCACGCTGACCACTGGCTGTTTGCAATGGGCTCACATAGGAGGATTTCATCTGTGCCTCATGCAGAACCGTCCCGGGATTGGCAAGGCACATGGTCCTTACACTTGGCGAGCTGAGTCCCTGGGAGGTGAAGGGGTGGGTTCCCTGTGGGCTAGTAGGGCATGGACTTCAGACTCAAGATTCCACGTTCCATTCCCCTTGCAGCAGAGAAATGGGTTGCTCTCAAAGGGGGTTACTCTTGCTATTCAAAGAATGTTTTCCTCTAGGTTGGGGATCGGTGAACTGGGTTGAATAGCAAACAGAATGGTGGAGTCATCCTATGGCTGCTGCGGGCCCACGTGCTCCCGGCAGCCAGCGAGGGCTCAACACTCAGGAACCAGAACTCCAAGCAGCCAGGTGGGGAGCGTAGCCGCTGCTGAGAGGACAGATCTACTGTTGGCAGCTGCTTCAGCAGTGACCCAAGTGACCCCTTTGGTCACCAGAAGTGACGCAAACTCCTGGTGAGCCTTTAGGCAAGCTGCATCCCTCAGCAGCCTCCCTGGGCTCAGCAACAGGATTGGGGTCCCCCCAAAGCCCTCCTCACCCTCCTCTGGGTAACGCATGTGGTCAGAACAAGGACGCAAGCCCCAGTCCCACATGACCACAGCTCCTACCAACAAGACTCGAAATCCAACGGGTCCTTAGATGGTAAGGTGCACACTCTGCTCATGCCAACCTTACAGACAAAGAAAGGCCTGCCAGAAGTCCCAGGGCTGGGGCCTGATGGAACCTGGATTCACATTCCCAACAGCATTCCTCCAAGGGCCTCATCTTGGAGCCGGTGCAGGAGTCTGCGGCATTACGTATGTAACCCACACCCCACCAATGGCTCAGAACACGGAGTCCCCTGCCCTGGTCTGGAGCCTGTTGGAAGCTGCTCATTGAAGCTTGAGGCTCTGGAGTCTACCTTGCCCCCTAACTGACCTGGCACTCTGTCCACAAAGAATGACTACTCCTTCCTTGGGTTCCCATGAGCCCTTCCCCTACCCAGGAAGGAAGAGATGGGTGAGAGGTTCCCCACAGCCCCCCAAGAGTGTTGGCAGCCCCTACTGTGGCCTTCTCCCATCTCTCTGCCAAGCACTGCCCTCCCAGCCTCCTGCCCCTCTGGCTCCCGGCTCCCCCGCGCCCACAGCGCCCTCCATCTCGGGGTGCAGAGCTCCTGGGCGCTGCCTTTTCAGCCAACAGCGCACAGCCTGCCTGCAGCCCCCGTTCCCGTGTTTTCCTCGGCCTTTATCTTGTTAGCATAATACACAGCTTCATTACCCCTCCAGATGAATCCCTTCGTAATTGGAGCTAATGAATTTAATTTTCCACTTTCTATTTTTTCTAATAAACCCCAGTCCTCTTTTACCAGCAGGTCAAGGAAGGCTGCCCGCTGCTGTTGAGAGTCCACGTGAGACCGAGGGAGAGTAAAATGGCCGCCAGAGCCTGAGTGGCTTCCCTTAGCCATTCGTGGAGCTGGTCCCACATCCAAACCACTGGATCATGTTTCTGGTTCTACAGAGAGTAAAGCTCTGGGCCCAAGCCAGGACTGGGTTTCCTTTTCCC
>NW_022103968.1:7193137-7196465 GCF_000313985.2 Echinops telfairi
TGGTCGGAAATGGATGGGAAGAAAAGGGATGGGGTGGGGGGGTGGGGGTGGCTGGACAACAGTTACATTAACCACTTTGCCCTTTTAATTCATCTAATTACATGCAAGGAGAAAGCCGCCCACGCCTTGGCAGGCCTGCTCCTTGTCGGGGGCGCAGGGCTGCGGGGCATTGCTCTGGGCTTTTTGTTGTCTTATTAGGGGGTGCTTTTGTTCAGGGAGGTGGTTAAAGCCATTTTCAGCAGCTACCGAGATAAAGCAGTTTCAATAAGGACACAATGTGCTTGTTTAAATTACCTTTCAAAATGCTCGGGACCATTAAGGGGGAGGTGCTGCAAATAAAAGTTGGATTTTTTTTTGTTATAATGTTTTACCCTAATAACAGCTTTTATTTTATTATAATCCATTAGTTGACAATATTATTCTATAGATTATTAGGCAGCAATTTTGTGATTTTATCACACTTTTAGCACTCACTCACAGGGCCAGAATCCACAAATCTCAGTATAATATGCTTTCAATTTTGTTAAAATCTCTATTTAACTGGTTTGACTGTGGAACATCTTGGCAAATGTGTTTTTAATTTCGACTTAATTAGCTTGACAGTTGACAGAACTCGGCGGTGGCATGGCGGCGTATCCCCTTTTCCAGGGTCCCTGCGGCTCCATCCTGGGGTTCCTTCTTCCTCGCCTGGCCCCGATGGGCAAGATGGCGGCATACATCCAGGAAAGGGCCCTTTTGTCTCGGCCAGAAGTACACGCAATTAAAAAAAAAATCAATGAAAACATCTGACTTAAAAAAGAAGAAAACATCTGTGTTTCCCCGTGTCGGTGAAAAAGAGGCCGGGGATTCTGGAAAATGCTTGTTCCTACAGCTTGTTGCCTGTACTGGGGAGAAGCCACAGAAGACAAAGCCAGGGAGGGGCCCTGGTGCCAAGGAGAAGGAAGCTTTTGGTCAAAGGAGCAGCCACACTCTGCTTCCCCAGGAACTCCGTCACCTCCAACCCGCGGTGCCCCTGGGTGTCAGAGTAAAACTGCACCCCACGGACTTTCCATGGCTGGTTTTTCGGAAGCAGATCACCAGGCCTTTCTTCCCGCGTATCTCGGGGTGGACATGACCCTCGACCTTTGCTCGGCCAGGTTGCTTGGTGAAGAGTCAGCCTGAAGCTGTCTGCACTTGGGGACCTGCAGCATTCAGAGGACTTGCTCTTTAAACAGGATCCCTGGTGGTTATGCACAGGGCTACTAACCACAAGGTCGGAAGTTTGAAACCACCAGCCACTCTGCGGAAGAAAGATGAGGCTCTCTACTCCCCTAAAGAGTTTCAGTCCTGGAAACCCCTGGAGGCGGGTCTACTCGGTTCTAGAGGGTCGCTGAGAGTCAGGATGGACTCGGGGGCAGCGAGTTTGGTTTGCTTTGACTCTTGAAGCAATCCCGAAATCTCTCTACTTGGGGGGCCTTCAGCTTTGGCTGAAGAAGGTGGCATCTGTGCCTTCCCCTCTGAAACCCTGTCCCAGTCCTGACCCAGGCTAATTCCTGCCCGTGGCAGAGTGGGTCCGAGCTGCAGGACAGCCGATTTGAGGGCGTTTCCCTAAAGCAGGAATGCCTCCCCATTAAGGCATTATGTGCATCTCAGTAAAGCAAGCCCAGTCTTTCCTAAAACCACCAGCTGCTGAAGAGGCCCCCGCGAGTGTCAGAATCGAGGTGCGCTCCTTAGGCTTTGCGGAGCCTGTTCGTCGGAAGCTCACTGGGCCTTGCAACCGAGTGCCTCCAAGTGGATGCAAACCATCAGCCCTGCAGTGACGCCCGGTGCACCCACCATGCAGACCACGCAGTGAGTCCAGGAAACCTTCCTTCTAGACCAAGGGCTTCAAAACTGTGGAGAGGAGGCGGGAGAGGGAAAGAAGCAGAAGCAGTAGAAGGTCACGGGACATTTCCATGATCTTTTTTTAAAATTGTTTTATTAGGGGATCATACAACTCTTATCACGATCCATACATACACATCAAATGTGTAAAGCGCATTTGTACATTCATTGCTCTCATCATTCTCAAAACATTTCCTCTCCACTTAAGCCCCCGGCATTAGGTCCTCATTTTTCCCCTCCCTCCCCACTCCCCCCTCCCTCATGAGCCCTTGATAGTTTATAAATTATTATTTTGTCATATCTTGTCCTGTCCGACGTCTCCCTTCACCCACTTTTCTGTTGTCCGTCCCCCAGGGAGGAGGTCACATATAGATCCTTGTAATCGGTTCACTCTTTCCAACCCACTCTCCCTCTACCCTCCCAGTATCACCACTCACACCACTGGCCTGATGATCTTGTCGTTCCATTTCCCACACACTTTGCGTGGGCAATCGGGAGAGCCCGATGACTGGGGCTTCGCTCCTGAGTGAAGAGTCAAGTGGGTAGGGGTCTGGGGGCTTCCACTTCTCCCGTCGGTCCCCCACCACCTGCCTTCTGGAGGGGTGCCTCACACCACTCTCTCCGTTCCTCGGGTGTCATGGATTTTGCCTGTAGCTAGAAATCCCAGTTCCACATCTTAGAACACCACGCCTGCTGCTGCCACTGAGTCCCTAAGAATCTCAGCCCTTCTAGGACCTCCGGAGATGCAACATCTGCCCCAGTAAATGCCACAACAAGACCCTCCCAGGAGGCTCCCAGGGAGTTGGGGTGTTGGCCCATCTTTGATGCCGTCTACTGCTCCTTCCCAGCCTTTTCTGGGAGAAGGTTCTAGGTTCTGTCAGCTCCATCAACATGGTCTTTGCTGTAGACTTTAAGTCTCAAGTTCCATTCTTATCCAAGTGAGGCTGCTGCTACACTGACCATTAATCCAACACCAAATGGTGTGTGTGTGTATCTGCCTGTGTGTGTCTGTGTATGTGTATGTGTGTCTGTGTGCATGTGTTTGTGTGTGTCTGGGTGCATATGCATTTGTGTGTGTGTGCGCGTGCGTGTGCCTGTGTGCATATGCGTTTGTGTGTGTATGTGTGTGTGCATGTGTTTGTGTGTGTGTCTGTGTATGTATGTGTGTGTGTCTGTGTGTATCTGTGTGCATATGCGTTTATGTGTGTCTGTGTTTCTCTGTGTGTCTATGTGTTTGTGTGTGTGTGCGTGTGTGCCTGTTTGCATATGCGTTTGTGTGTGTATGTGTCTGTGTATGTGTGTATGTGTGTGTGTGCATATGTGTTTGTGTGTGTGTCTGTGTATGTATGTGTGTGTCTGTGTGTATCTGTGTGCATATGCATTTATGTGTCTGTGTTTCTCTGTGTGTGTGTCTGTGTGCATATGCGTTTATGTGTGTCTGTGTTTCTCTGTGTGTGTGTCTGTG
>NW_022103968.1:7196627-7211462 GCF_000313985.2 Echinops telfairi
TGTGCGTGTGCGTGTGTGTCTGTGTGTATGTGTCTGTGTGCACATGCATTTGTGTGTGTCTGTGTTTCTCTGTGTGTGTGTGCATGTGCATTTCTGTGTGTCTGTGTTTCTGTGTGTGTGTGTGTGTGTGTGTGTAGGCACTATGACTCTGACTCTGCTTTGCACCTTGCTACAAGCAGCACAGAAATGCTCAGGCCAGTGGTTCTGCACCAGTCACCTGACCATGCCCAGGGGCATTTTGGGTTGGCACAACTTGGAGGGGGTGCAACTGGCATGGAGTGACTAGAGAGCAGGGCTGCTGTTCTCGACCAACCTGTGTTTCCCAGGGCAGCACCCACCACCACCACCACAATCACCATCACCATCACCATCACAGGAATAATGAATGACCTGGCACAAATTGTCACTGGTGCCAACCGTAGACGAACACTGCCATTACCTTAGCCTCGGGGAGCTCAGGTCAAGAGAGGATGAACAACGTACAGGAAAAGGGCCTTGTCACAATCCAATGTGACCCTGATACTGCGCATTCCTCTTTGTCCAGGCTGTTGGCGGCAGTCACTGCTCCAAACCCCCAGGACCCCAATCGCCCCTTGTATTCAGTGGGGATGATCTATGTGCAGCCCTAATCGGTGTCTTGCACATAGTAGGTTGTGTTCAATGTGAGTGGGGTGCTGCAGTGCTCAGGTCTCAGAGGATGTGCGCCCTACGCCCTCATGTGTGTGGGCTCCTTGGACCGCCAACAATGTGCCCACTCCAGTAACTAAGGAACCTCACACAGTAGCCCCACGTGGCAAGAAGTTCAGAGATCAGTGTGTGCTGGTGCAGGAAGGGCGGGAAGGGTCTTGGCAAGAAGAGGAGGAGGAGGAAGAAGAGGGGGATGTGTGCCACGTCCCCACTCCATCTGCCCACAACCCCAAAAGGCCCCAGGAATGTTCTGGTCAAGGCCAGCTCAAGAGCAAGGAGTCCTTGCTGCATCCAGAGTCTGTCCTGTGGCCCTGAGCAACAGTTCTGGTCAAACAACTCAAGGCTGTGTGTGCGGCACCAAAGGAGGCATGGCATTTCCCTGGTAGGCTTCTAGCCTCCCATGCCAGAGACCAAGGTTTAAGTCCCCCACTTGGTCGCCAGCGAGGTTTGCATGTTGTTAGGATGCTGAACCGGGGCCAATGGAGCTTGCTTGCCAAGATGATCTCTCTCTGAAACTCAGCCAGGGAGCAGGCGAGGGGCCACAGGGGTCCAGTCCAAGACTGACAGTGGAGATGGCACAGGCCCCAGCAGCATCCGGCTTACCTGTGCCTGGGGGTCTCCAGGAATCAGGGCCCACTCAAGAGCATCTAACAATGACAGGAAACCCCGGCTCATGTTTCCCTTCCAGGTCCCATGCGGGGCCCCTGGGCTAAGCGCAGAAGACCACTAGCAGGATCTCACAGCAGGGGAATTGCTCCCACCAAGGATCTGCTAGACTACACGAGGTGGGTTCTCCACACCCTCTGCCAGGTCCGTTACAGGGCCTTCTGGGTTCCCGTGGGCTGGGGCGAATGGGCAGGCATCCATGCAGAAAGATACCCCTTTAATCAAAAGGCTTCTTTCTCAAAGTTATTGCCCAGGGGCGTGGTTCAACCATCACCCCGGTATTCCCCACCCCAAAACCGGACTCCAGCTGATGACCGTGTGAAATATCTATTTCCAGGCCTCCGGGTGGCCCAGATTGTGTGGTTAAGCCTGAAGGGGCGTTTCCATAAGGAAGCATTCGGCTCCTGATGGCGACCACACGAGAGTGAATTCTCCCCCAGATGCCTTTCGCTGCTTTGCGGTGGAAGTACAGTTGGAGCCCCGCCTCCCGGAAGCAGAAGCCTCCTGCACCCATAGCCTTCAAGAGACCTCTCCCTGGGTCAAAATTAAGTCTGTCCGGGATATTGAAGCCAGCGCGTGTTTGACCATCGGGCACCATGTGTGGCCATTAGAAATAAAAGAAAAATCAATAGGGTTTCATTAAAGCAGCAGGCAATCAGGGCCCAGCCCTGGCTTAATTACAGTTTCAGTAGCATTTGCTTTAATTGGAAAGAATAAAAGAAGTGAAGTGGAGTGAATGAAGAAATTAGCATATCTATCCCTGCTGTCACTTGGTACGTGGCCTTAAAACACTGGCCGCTCTCCGCTATCTCCGTGCAGGATCCGACAAAGCCCTGCGCAGCGGCAATTAGCGAGTCCTCCCACAGAACCTTTGTGAAATTCTAATTAAAGTCTTTTCTAATCTTTGGGAGACATTTGTTCTTAATCTGCTAGCTCTGCTGGGCAATGGGTAGCTGGACAATGAATGAAGAACCACGCCAGACAATGAACAAGGAAGACTGAAACATTGACGCCTTTGAAGGACGGTGTGGGTGAAGAATAGTATAGGCACCGTCACCTGCCAGAAGGCTCCTTGGCAGTGAGGGTGATGAGACCTGTCTCGCGAGCGTGCTTTAGACACGTCATCGTGAGAACCCAGTCCCGGGAAAAGGGCACTGTGCTGGGTGGAGGGGCAGTGCAAGAGGAGGACTCTCCATGAAATGGGCGGACAGTGGCTCCAGTCATGGGTTGGAGCATCCCAATGCTGAGGGTGATGCAGGACCGTCTGTGTGGCATCCTCTCGTCTGAGGGGTCACGATGGGCCGGATCCAACATGACAGCTCTTAACAAGGATGTGCTAGGTGGGCTTTTCTTCTTTTATTAGTATTATTTTTTAAATCATTTTATTAAGGGCTCAGACAGCTCTTATCACAATGCATGCATGTATCCATTGTGTCAAGCACCTATGTATAGTGGTTGTAACATCATTTTAAATTATCAAGGGTTCGTGAGGGAGGGAGGGAGGGTGGAGGAGGGAGGGGAACATAAATTGATGGACTTTTCCACCTGGCTTTCAGCAAAGCCACCTTGGCAAGCTGGGGCTGGGAGCTGCCCTCGTCTTGCGGCAACTGTAGATTTCAGGTCGTCCTGAGGGCTGCCTAGGGCAGCCCAGCCGAGTTGAGAAGAAGCCATTTCCTGCGTAGCTGACAAGTCCTGTGGACAACGACTGCCAGCTGGATTTCTTTCTGCTGACTGGCCCGCCCAACAGGAGCCCGGCCCCTGGGCAACGACAAGTCCAAATCCCCTAGGATGCTGATGGGAAAACGGAGGCCCGGACTAACCCATTGAGCCTGTTGCCATCAAGTCCCATCTATCTCAGGATATAGCAGAACTGCCCCCACAGGGTTTCCAAGCCTGCACATTTTTGCTGAGGCAGACAGCAGCAACCCCTCCCGCCTGCACACCAGGACTCCCTGAGGCCCCGCCCAGGTACAGACATGGCCAGGACCTTTTCTGGGGCCTGCTCTTTGGCAAAGGCCAAGTTTCTCTCTACCTCTACTCCCAGTGAGTCAATGCTAACTCACAGCAACCCTACAGGACAGCGTAGAATGGCCCCCATGGGTTTCCGAGACTGTCATTCTTTACGGGAGAAGAAAGCTTCCTCTTTCTCCCAAGGAGCGGCTGGTGGTTTTGAACTGCTGACCTTGTGGTTAGCAGCTCAACTCGTAGCCACCACGCCACCAGGGCTCCTACTTTCCCATAAATACTGCATCTAGGGGGAGTCCTTATTGGGGAAGAAAGCACTGTCCATGTGAGAGAATTAAGCCTCATAAACCAGGTACCCCATGCACTGTGGCCATATGCCTCTCTAGCACACTGTGTCCGATACTAAGGAACTGGGCTTTTAGGGGTGTCCGCTGGATGAAGAGTAGTCAGTGGGTATGAGATGGGTTACGACGACCGATGGAAGGTTTCCAGGATCCGCAGGAACAGGAGCAGCAGCTACCAGAGGCAGGTAGAAATGCCCGGCCCTGGGCATGACTGGCATGGCTCCGACTCCAAGCATTCCCGTCTCCTGGGAGCCATCCTGTGTCTGTTTTTCTGCCTTCCCACGGCGGGCCTCTTATTCTTGCCATGGCAGGCCTCTTTCTTATTCTGACTTTATCGATTGAAAGACAGAGGCAGGAAGGGGCTAAGTCACAGGCAGACCTGAACTTACTGCCCTTGGCTTTGCAGGTGCAGGATCTTCCTAGAGACTGAAGGTCGGTGCCCGGCCTGCGTCGAGCAAGTCTCTGGTGCCGTTTCTCCAAGCGAGCATACTCCCTCCATGTCTCTGTGAGGAGTTGGGGTCATTCTCCCAGGATGGCACACTCCTCATCGGGACACTGTGTGTTGGACAGATGACCCAAGCCAAACTCTCCGCCGCCCTACAGGACAAGGCAGACGGTCTCTGTGGACTTCAGAGACTGCAACTCTTTACAGCAGTAGAAAGCCTCATCCTCGCCCACAGAACGCCGGTGGTTTCACACTGCTGACCTGGTGAGTCGCAGCCCAACGCTTCACCACGATGCTAGCAGGGCTCCCCAGAGACCATGAACCCAGCTCACTTCATGACAGTGTTCTCTGGGGGCAGTGGCCCGGAAGGGAACCTTCAATATTTCTGAGGTCTGCCTCTCTTCACCTGTCACCAAATTGGGACCACAGATTGGAATTGGGACCCAAGACCCAAGTGTGGTTCCAAGAGGCATTTTCTACCAGGCCTCGGGGTCCTGCCATGGCCACAGGCCAACTCTAGGTAGAAAAGCAGAGGCCCTGCAGCCACCACTGCAAGCCTGTCCTCCTTCCGGGGCGGAAGTGGCTGAAAAGCCTGGCCGGCGTGGCCCCGGGCCCAGAGCAGGTGCTTCCTTACTGGTCACTGAAGGCAAGTCCCGACACAGCGGCCCATTGTGCAGGTGAGGAGGAGGGCCTGTCCGGCTGCCTCCGAGGTCAGGGGGAGACTTCTGAGGTCAGCTGAGAGACGTCCATGCAGAAAATTACAGGGAAGCCACAACTCAGTGTCCCCTGGCAGAGTGGTCACCTGGCAGCATGCTTGGCTATTCAGTGGAGCTTGACGGGCACTGTGCTGGGTCCCTCTTTGGGCCAGCTTGCCCTGTAGGTGAGAGGGGCAGGCAGACATCAGCTGGAGGCCCTGGTGGATGGCCGGGGGGTATGGGGGGGTGGGGAAATGGGGCGGGCAGGGAACACCTCACCTCCCAGAGCCTCACTGCCTGGGGGAGGTGGGGTGCTGAGAGCCAGGCCTCCCCCCAGTGCAGCATCAGAACCCCACAGGTAGAAGGGTGGCCAGGGAAGGACATGCCTTCCAGGAGCCCTGGGCCCTGGTTGGGGTCAGCACCAGAAGAGCTTGGGGTGTGTCCTCTGGCTGGTCTGCCCTCAGCGTCAGAAAGGAGCTGGTGGTTTTGAGCACTTGCTCCTGGCTAGGGGACAGGCATGTGCCTGCCTCCAAAGAATAACACAATTGTGGGTTGGGACCCAAAGGTACCATCTCATTTCCCAAAAACTGACTCAAAGGGCTGGCTCCAGGCCACATGGAACACCCCAATACATGGCACTGGAAGCTGGTCACCCTGGCGTAGAGCCTGGGGGACCCTGAGGGTGCTGGAGAGAGCAGAGACAAAGAGAGAGATGGTGGGGAGCCGAAACATCCGGCATGAGCAGCACCCTTTATCCTCCTTCATCTTCAAACTCGGCCCCCTGCACCTGTGACATGAGGTACACACAGTCCTAGTACCTCACTGCTCAGATCCATGACACCCCCACCCCACCCCGGGAGGTCAGCAGTGGACCCCAGGAACAGAGAGGAGACACTCAGAATCAGGAGCCAGGCTGGAAGGGGTCAGCTTCTCCATGGGACATCCAGAGCCAGGGGTAGGCAGGGGGATAGTCACTCCCAACCAGGAAGCCCACAGCTCTCTGGACCCACGCTGGTCCAGCCCTGTGTGTGTGAACCGGCTGCTCCCCGGACGGGTACCTCCCAGGTGCTATGACCACTGGTTCTTTTACAGCGGAGACCCCGAGGCTCAGACGGGAAGCAGCTCACCCCGAGGACTGTCAGTATCTGAGCCTGGCTTCAAATGTAGGCGGGCTCAGAGCCCCAACTCCCCCTGAGTGTCCCCACCACGCTAGAGAGCCACCAGTGGCCTGGAATCGTGGCATTGCAGGAATCCACTGACCCTTCGTGGGCAAGCCTGAAGTCAAGGATCTGCAGTCTCAGGACTGGGCTGGGCACAGAGACTCCTCTGCACTGTCTGCCCCTTTGTCCAAAACCTTGCTCAATGCTGGCTTTTTCCATGGGGGATGGGGGATGGTGGGGGGAGTCGTTTCCTCTAATACACCACAGCCCCAAAGCCCGACTCTAGTACGGCAGTTCAGTCCAGGGGTTCAGCACACAGCCTGAGTTTCAACCCCAGTCTTGCTGCATGGGGGCCTTAGGACCCTGGGCCAAGGCCTTCACCCTGTGAGGTGGGAAGCTGGCCAGTACCCAACCGTCACGTTGTACATAGAATTCAAGGAGAGGACTCAGGTGCCCTGTTGGTAGCATGGCCCTTGCCAGGGTGGGTGGCTGGGATGGAAAGGGGGCGCCTGTGGGGGGGCGATAGAAGCGTCGCAATCCCAATGAGGGCCTCAGAGTAACCAGGCCCACAGCTCTGGGTTCCCTGCATCTGCAGGTGCTGCGGGCCATTAAAGGGCCTAGGAAGGCTGTATTCCAAGTCCTCGGGGCCTCGGAAGAGCAGAGAGGCTCCTGAAGCCACCAGGAGGACTGGCGGTTACTTCCCACCCAGCACTGATGGACCACCTCCCAGGACAAGCCCTCAGCCTCCAAAGACAGCGTGAGAGGGTCGCTGAGAGGGGCTGCCTGCTCACCACTAGAATGCAGCCACCACCATTAACTAGGACAACACCCCCTGAGCACGGCCGGGCCGGGGCGGTAATTAGAGGGGGCATATCCTTCAGGCAGCTTAGCTGCAGGAAAACCATTTTCGTTGAAAATATACATTTGTAATTGTAAATGGAAAGATTACCTGTAATAGCCGTAACAGACCCATTTCCTAATAAGAGGAGCGCGGCAGCGGATGCCTGAAGCGTCTGGGGCACGCGCACCGGCTCCGTACCGCCGGCTGCCAATTTGTTGCAGCGGCGAAAAGCGTGATTTAGTGTTTGTAGCATTACCATCTGTTGTCGTTATTACAGAAATTATATATAAACCAGTTAGTAAACACTTTGCCGCATTGTCTGTTGTTTTGATAATCACCCATAATAACATCTAGCATCAATATGCTCTTTAAACCCGATTTGGGAGTTAATGGAATAAGAGGAGGCAGTCTGTACATGCACGGGGGTAATGTCATTAGGAATGTTTGTGAAGAACAAATTAAATCAGTTGTAAATTGTGCTCTCAAGTCAGCTAGAAAACCAGTCTTGTTCAGGAGAAGGGATTTCTATTTTAACCTCGTGCAGAAAATGCACTTACGCAGATTAAAATAAAATAGGGCCTCCGCCGACGGAGGGAAGTGGTAATTGCCAGGGCCTTAATGGCTTCCTGTTGACTGTGTCATGCAGTGGGCACGGCTATTTTAAAAGTTAACCGTCACTCGGGGTCATACTTTCACTGATTCAGTCATTAAACCAGGCGAGACATGTCACTAAATGGAGGATTATTCAAATGCCGAGGCTGCTCCGTGGCTCCCGGGGCCCTCCTTTGAACATGGGGGTTTTTAGGGATGGTGCTCATAAAATCAAGATGAGTTAAATTCAAGTATGAGTCAAAAGTATTGCCAGGCTGGGGTCTGGCCTGTTTGGGATGGGACGCAGCGCCCCGCCTGCTTCCACAGGGGGCTGATGGTGGCAGTGGAGGCCACTCAACCTTGTTGCTTGGGATCCTCCGAGGTTCTGGGAGGAAAGAGGGCCAAGGACGGGACCTGACCAACGGGGCGCCGCGTTCAGATGAAGACATGTCATGCGAGGAAGGAGGCTGATAGAGCGGTGGTAGCAGATGAGTCCCTCTTGCATGGTGAGCCTGACCATCTACGTTACAGCCTGTAAGGAAACGGGCTTTGAGAGGCCAGATCCATTATCCAGGTGCTGCTGCCAAGAGGTGGTGCTGAACCGCTTGGATCCCGGGTCTGAATGCTGAGCCCCTGGTCTTCATTGAGAACAGTGGTCCCTCCTCCCTCTTGCATTCATGCTCTGCTCGCGTGAAATCCTTGGGATTAGGGGACTGGTTTTCTTAATACTTCCATGTTGTAGGGAAGGAGACTGAGGCTGAGAGAAGGGGGCTGATGGTGGCTGTGGAGGCCGCTCAACCTCATTGCTTGGGATCCTCCGAGGTTCTGGGAGGAAAGAGGGTCGAGGACCTCCTGCTGGGGTCAGAACGAAGGGCTCAATGGCCTAGAACTCTTCCACAGCACTCACACAGCATACAGATTCATCATAAGTAATATAATAGGAATAATTCATTAGAGCTAACGATTGAAACCAAATCATGTACTTTGGACCTGAGTAGGAGAGAGACGTCCCTGAGAAGGAGAGCATGCTTGGTCCATCCAGTAGAGGGGCCGTGAGGAAGAGGAAGGCTCCGAAGGATGAATGTTGCTCATGGCTGCCACCACAGGCACAAACTAAGAACAACTGTGAGGTGCACAGAGCCTCCAGTGAACTCCTCTGACCGGAGACCAGGGGTGTGACCAGCCTGGCTTGGTACCGAGGACACTGGAAAGTGGGTTAGGGCGATGCAGGGAGCTTACAATGGGCCACCTGACCATCTGAGCTCCCTTTGACTATGTTAAATTTGTTCTAGTTCTTCGTATTTTCTACTTTCTTTTCAATTGAGGTTTTTCGCTGTTTTACTTTTGTTATTGTTGTTAATTTTTGTTGTTGTTGCTATTGCTGTTTGCATGTTTTTCTGTCCATGAAATCCAGGATGGGTAAATCTATCAGTCTTAATATTACAGGGGAAAATTCAATTTAATTCAGTTTAGCATCACAGAAATATTTCAACAGCCCCTGTGAGTTTCTATCAGTAAGTAATTCAGTTACTGTGAGACAGTAACTGAATTGATTATTTCTTGGTGGTATGGCAGGGGAGGGTGTGTGTGTGTGTGTGTGTGTGTGTGTGTGTACGCACACTAATCACAATGAGTACAAGAAAGAAAAAAAAGATTCTAATGTAATTGTGGTGACGATTGTACAGTTCTTCTTGATATGATTGAACAATTGAATTATATGATACCTGGATTGTGTGCCAACAAAACTGGGGGTTTTGTTGTGGTTGTTTTTAGATTGTGAGGCTGGCACAGGACCGGGCAGTGCTGCATTTTCCTGTACACGAGGACATAAGGTTGCTATGTGTCGGAACCAACTCAACAGCACCTAGCAACAACAACAACAACAAGGTGGGACAAGTAAGGACATTGACCTAGACACTCGGAAACCAGCACGATCGAGCGAGGGGTCAGCAGGGAAAGACGGCAAGACCAACTCTGGAGTGCAGCCTGGTGAGCAGGGAGTGAGCTACCTGCCAGCAGCAGCTTTGGGGCAAGCCCAGGAGCAGTTGGAAGGAAGCCCTGAAGCAGGGATCGTGCCAGACGCTCAGGTGGGCACTGGAAAGGGAAAGCAAGCTCAGGGACGGACTGAGCCACAGAAGGATCAGCCAGAGGTCAGCCCTCCGGCCACACTCGTTCGAGGGACCAAGATGAGGCCCTGGGCGGGTGATACATAGCTCTGACAAAAGCATCTGAAAGAGAATGGCTCAAGTCTGGGAGGCCTGGTTCAGATGGCCAGTCTTGACCTCTCGGAGCTGAACTCTCTGGTGTGTGAAGCGAGGCTCTCTCCTTCACAGAGCTGGAGAGGATTCCGCTCCGGCCACAGACGACTAGGGACATTGGACACATCAGGGCAGTCACCAAAAGGAAAGGACCCAGTCCTTTCTTCCAGGGAGCCCCCAAGGGAGCTCAGCTCCCAGCACAGCACACTGTGTAGGGCACAGTCACTCAACCAGAGCAGAAGTGGGATAGACCCAGGGGCACCATCCTGACAGCACCCACATCATATGGAGCACACAGAACCAGCCCCTCCGCGTGGTTTAAGCCAAGCTTGGTATGTTTAGGGTGTGTGTGTGTGTGTGTGTGTGTGTGTGTGTGTGTGTGTGTGTCTGTCTGTGTCTGTGTCTGTGTCTGTGTCTGTGTCTGTGTGTTTTTACTTTCATCAATGAGGGATCTGAGGTCCAGAGGAGTCAAGTTTCCACAGCAAGTTAAAGCCAGAACCGGGGGCAGGGGGCCCTTCAGTGAGGATAAATCTTGGGGTCACTTTGCAACATGCTACCTGCTGTCCACAAATGATCATGACCAGACTTGGAGGAGAGCGCTGTGCCCACCACCTTTATGCTCACAAACTCCCTGCCATCGAGTCAACGCCGACTCTCAGCGGCAGGGCAGAACTGCCCCTGTGAGTTTCCGCGGTTGTTACTCTCAACAGCCCTGTCTTTTCTTTCTCCCGAGGAGCCGCTGGTGGTTTTGAACTGCTGACCAATGTGTGACCACTTGGTCTCCGGGCCTCCTCTATTTCAATGTTATAGGGGAACAGAGCAGACCAGTCTCCTTGTCCACAGTCACACAGCCAGGGTCAGGACAGAAACCACCCCCAGACAAACAACCAAGTTCACAGTGGCTCCTCTGGACCCAGGGCCAGCAGACTAAGGCCTGTGGGTCAAACCCAAGTGGCCGGCAAGCAAAGCATGTTGTCACAGTTTCGAATGGCTGGAGGGAGACAAGGGAAGGAAGGGCATTTTGCGGGATGTGAAGACATGGACTTCCAAAGGCCACGTCCACCGTCTGAGGAAGGCACTGCGCTTGGTTCAGTTGAGTGCCAAGGCTTCACGGCCATACCTCATGGGTGACACCGCGGCTGCAATGACAGGCCCCAGCCTCAGCAGCACCTGGGAAGCTGGCGCAGGACCAGCAGTGTCTCCTCCTGCTTCACACAAGGCCGTCGCAAGCAGTGAGGGCCCATGTGCACGGCACCAACAAGCAACAAGATAAAGTTTTATTGGCACACAGCTCTGTCCCTACACGTACATGTGCTCTAGATGGTCTCCAGGCTCCAACAGTGGAGCCGAGGACTCAGGACAACATCCGGGCGTAAAGTAGGTCCTACCTGCCTTTTACAGAGAAAGTGCGCTAACCGCTCCTCCGGTGTGCCTGGGCACTTCTGTAAGGGACTGAGGACAGGGAAAGGGCAGATTTGGTCTCCAGAGCCGCATCCCAGGAGAATAAAAGATGGGGGGTGGGGGGACAGTGAAGAGGAGTCACACAAAAAGAGAGCCAACCCCAGAGCCATCCACGGTGACAAAATGCTGGCTGGGTGTCTGCAGCGTCCAACACTAAGATGACAACGCTGATGGGGGTAGGAGCTCTCCGTTTCAGAAATAAATCCCCCCCCCACAAGCTGGGACCCGGGTGACAGTAACCAGGGTGGAAGCCTACCTGCACCCCAGTGCACATCAGGCAGGGCAGCCATGAGATGGGGGCACTGTAGAAACCCTTTAGGTGCTTGGGTATTTTTCATACATTCATGTAATCATTTTAATTAAAAATCTTTAAAATATTAATGGGGGTGGGGGGTGTCCAAAGCAGAGTTAATTATAGCAGCGCCAGCTACCACATGTCCCTAAGACTCCGTTGGCTTTTCCATTAGGCAAGGCTGTTTTTCAGGGGGGTTATAATTCAACCGAATAAATTGGCCACAGGCTGAAGCTTGACGTGCAAGTTAGCAGGGTGGGAATTAATTGTTTAATTGACTTGAATATTCAGGACCTATATTCAGAGAGGGGGGTGAAAATCCTCTGTCGTCATTTCGGGAGGCTGTGGACTGAAGTGACCTGCTTCTCTGCGGCTCATTGGCCCTCATCCCCTGCAATTAAAGCCCCACCATCCATCACCAATGTCCAAACACATATGCCTGTACAGAGCTTTGAACCAAAGACTTCAGAGGCCCCCACCTTAACTCTTCAGTCTGTGCCTAAACCTCCCTCCAACCAGCTTCATTAATCTGGGAAGGAGAGATCTCTGACTGTGCGTGTGAATATGTTTTAAAATAAGCCTTTTCATGGGGGCGGGGGACACTACAGCGGACAACCAGCGGCAGTCATCAGCCTGCCTTCCCTTGGCTCAGATCCCATCGTAACCCAGCTTCACTATTAGGGGGAAGATCAGGCTGGAAAATGCATTTTATCCCTGAAGAATATGCCATATTAGTGAGAAAATTACTCTAAATGGGAACAAAGCCGACAACCGCAGCTTGCAGACTAATGGCCCAGTGTATATATCGCCCCCAAAAAGCATGTCATCAACCTGGCTGTGGAGCGGATCACGGACCCCGGGTGCTGGTTGGATAGAAATGGAGCATTAGGATATCGAAGGACTGTGGAGATCTGGGTGGACTCCTTTGGCTCCCCACTCCCCCTTTTTCCCTTAAAGTCAATGGATTCAGGATCAGCAAAACCCCAACACCCAAAAGAACCCGGAACTCTTCCAGCACCAAGACAGCCCCTGGCAGGTGGAAATACACCCCACTCTCACTGCTGTCGGCAATGATGGGGTGCCCGTTGGAAGCAAAATCGCATCCTGTGAATGGCCGAGTACTGACACACCTACCACAGAGTTGCTCAGCTCAACCTCCCCAGGGACAGGCACCTAGCCACAGGGACAACACCAGAGGTCACAGCAGTAACTCCTTATCCAGGGCGTGGTGGGTGGGCGGCTCTATCAAGGCATTGCACAGCCAATGCACTGGCTGGGAGGGGAGGGTGAATAAGACCTAAAGAAGTTCCCAAGAGCAGAACACGATGGCTGTCATAAGGCAGAGAGAGAAAGCGTGAGAGAATGAGTTTGTTTCATTTCCCGTCCTTGATTCATCCCTTCCTCATGAGAATAAATGGCAATTGGGGGCCATTTTCTGCGCCACTAAAGGGGAAAGTGGTATCAGTTTTAATCAAGTCCACGAAGACTCAATAGAATGCATTTCCCGTCCACCTACAAACACCATGGAAGGTATGTCGGTGACGCAGCACATTCAAATGAAGGGTCACCGCACGCTCTGTCCCCTGATGGAGATCCGAGAGGGGTGGTGCCTGAACAATGGCAACCATTAGAACTTTCTTCTTCTTTCTCCCACTTCTTCAGATATCCTCGTCCTGACATTCCTTCCCATCCCTTTGTGGGAGAGAGAGAGAGAGAGAGAGAGAGAGAGAGAGAGAGTGTGTGTGCATGATTCATTGACTGAGATTGCTTCTTTTGAAAGCATTTGGAGAGAGGATCTCTCTCACTGAAAATTCATGGCCACGAATGTAGACATTTGGATCAGTAGTGCCCTGTGAAGGCTGGTTCTTTATCGCCTGAAACATCTGCACATTGAGCTAAAAAGCCAGCAAGTGGACGGGGCACCAGGCTGGGGAGCAGAGTCACCACCCATCATGGTACAGAAGGAAGGGGTGTCCAAGATGGCCGAAGGGCTCAGGTACATCCTAGACAGGAACTGCCTGCCCCTCTAACGAGGTATTATTTCTGCTCTTCTCTCCACGGACAGACACACGGCTCTGGGTGCCAGCAGCAAGCAGCTTGCCTGCATCTGCCCAGAGAATATCTGTCCACCTGTGCAGACTCGAAGCCTGGCACCCTATTGGTCCCGTTTCAAAAGCTGATGCTTTCTAAGAAGCATGTCAACAAGAGCCGTATTCAAGACCACGCCATATTTTAGCAGCCAGCAAGGTGACGATATCGGTGCAGCTCACCTTGATTTAGCTCCAACCTCTGTGGTGGAAAGGCCCTGAAGGCGGTGGACTTGGGTTTGGGTGAGCTACTGCCTCTTCCAGACACTGCACCACCTTAAAGCGCTTCTCAGGGGGAAGGTGCTCCGGGAGAAGACCCAGTCTGCTGCAGACCAGACAGGTCTGCGTGGTCGATAGGGAACCAGGGCTCTAGGAGGTGGACAAGCAGAGGCAAACCGGTTCACTGATCCGGTCACCCAGGAATTGATGCCATCGTACTGTGCCCTGCACAGTGCCCTTGCCACGCCCATGGGCAGTATGGACACACATCTCTGCTAGGCGAGGAAGATTGTTCCTCCAACCTGCAGATGAGGAAACGCAGGCTCAGAGCCACGTGCTCAAGGTCACACACTTGGAGACAGAGTTCTGAGCTCCCTGTGAGGTGGGTCCCGCCTCCTCCAAACCCACCCAGCCTTCTCTCTGCAACCTGGCTGGGGCTCCGTCCCACAGATCCGAGTCCACCCCCCTGGCTGTCTTTCTCGCTGGGCTTGACTGACAAGCCTGTTTGTGCCACAGCGGTCCTGACTCCTGTGTGCCCCACCTCCATCACTCTGGGCTGGGCACAGCCAGTGCCCCTCAGTTCCCCTGGAGCACAGGGCCGGGCATGGCCAGTGCCCCTCAGTTCCCCTGAAGCACAGGGCCGGGCATGGCCAGTGCCCCTCAGTTCCCCTGGAGCACAGGGCCGGGCCGGCAGCCGTGTGGCTGCTGCTGTTAGACGCCATCAGTCCATTCTGACTCCTGGTGACCCTGTGCACACCCGAAGGAAGCCCCACCAGCCCGCGTGCCACCCTCACAGCTGTCCTCACGGTGGAGCCTGTAGTTGTGTGTGAGTCGGGGTAGACTAGAGAAACATCCACAGAAACCCACATGTATCCGAGAGAGTTTTATATAAAGCTTAAGTACACTCAAGAAAACATCCTAACCCAGTGCTGCCCAAGGCCACAAGTCCAACCAACATTAGCCCCTATGTCCGACACCAATCCACAAAGTCCTCCTCCATCTCACAAAACACACACTATGATGCTGACTGCAGGAGGAAAGCTGAGTCAGTGAATGTGTAAACATCTGAGCGCTGGCAGGGGTCTCCATGCAGCTGCTCCAGCACCCAGGGCTGCATTGGGGTG
>NW_022103968.1:7212340-7252103 GCF_000313985.2 Echinops telfairi
CCCCACCTCCATCACTCTGGGCTGGGCACAGCCAGTGCCCCTCAGTTCCCCTGGAGCACAGGGCCGGGCATGGCCAGTGCCCCTCAGTTCCCCTGAAGCACAGGGCCGGGCATGGCCAGTGCCCCTCAGTTCCCCTGGAGCACAGGGCCGGGCCGGCAGCCGTGTGGCTGCTGCTGTTAGACGCCATCAGTCCATTCTGACTCCTGGTGACCCTGTGCACACCCGAAGGAAGCCCCACCAGCCCGCGTGCCACCCTCACAGCTGTCCTCACGGTGGAGCCTGTAGTTGTGTGTGAGTCGGGGTAGACTAGAGAAACATCCACAGAAACCCACATGTATCCGAGAGAGTTTTATATAAAGCTTAAGTACACTCAAGAAAACATCCTAACCCAGTGCTGCCCAAGGCCACAAGTCCAACCAACATTAGCCCCTATGTCCGACACCAATCCACAAAGTCCTCCTCCATCTCACAAAACACACACTATGATGCTGACTGCAGGAGGAAAGCTGAGTCAGTGAATGTGTAAACATCTGAGCGCTGGCAGGGGTCTCCATGCAGCTGCTCCAGCACCCAGGGCTGCATTGGGGTGGGTCCATGTGGCTTCTCCTGAGGGATGTCTTGAAGAAAGTGAGCCTTGCCAGCTGAAGCAGGGAACTGGCTAAGGCAGCTGCACCCTGGTCCAACCATCAGAAAGCAAGAGACCTGAGAACCAGAAAGGCAAGGCTCACTGAACCATTCATCTGTTCGCCCTTCTATTAATCCCACATGTGTTTATCGGCCAGGATGGCACAATAAACTTTAACTATCTCAATCCACCCCTTGCCAACTTGGCTCCTGTACATAATTCTTTAACCTCACAATTGCAATTAAGTAACACCTACACCTTAATCCTATAATCCTGTGAATATGTTCCCCCCACCTATGAAAGTTTGTAAGACAAACACTTCATGCCTTTATCCCCTAATTTTGGGTATCCAATTTAAGTTGAAACCCCTGTGTCCATCCATCCTGTCTCTGCCCACTTCTACTTTACCAAGCATGATGTCCAGGGACATCCTGCAACATGTCCAAAGTAATGAAGTCTTGTCATTCTTGCCTCAAAGACAGTTGTTCTCAAACTTCCTAATGCCGGGACCCTTTCATACAGTTCCTCATGTTGTGGTGACCCTCCAACCATAAAATTATTTTTGTTGCTATTTCATCAGTGTCATTTTGCTACTGTGATGAATCGGGCGGCCCCTGTGAAAGGGTCGTTCGACCCCCAAAGGGGTTGTGACCCACAGGTTGAGAACCAGTGCTCTCAGGAGCACTCTGGCTGGACATCTTTCGGAGAAAATTTGTTTGTTCTTTTGGCAAAAATCAGGAAAGATGAGGGGACTGAATTCCCTGAGTCCTAATGCCTTCTTCACCTCCATAAAAACCACGTGGCAGTGGATGCAGCGGAACCAACCTGTGCCCACACAGGAATGCTGGTTTGTCCTGTTGGCTCACTGTGTCTTCTTCACCTATTTACCTGTCTCCCCTGTTCATTCACCTTGTGCTCTTGCTTCTACTTTCTTAGGGCCCCAAAGGTTCGTGGTGAGAATGTCCTGTGGTTGCGAATGCAAGGGAGCAGGCCACTGCTAAAGCCACGGCCCCTGCTGGCAAGAAGAAACATGCTGACCACCAAGACATCTTCAAGCACGCCTAAGATCTGACCTCCCCACCAAACACATCATAAAATCCCGGCCGGGTCCATCACCACAGCCTAAATAAGAAAAGGGACACTGGACAAGGGAGAAGGGGCGGCCAGAGGAGTAATAAAAATAAAAATTTAAGATATTGAGTTTTGCATCTATGAAATGAGTGCAAATCTTGTAAAGGACCACACCACATGTTGAAGAGGACTGATCAAAGTTCCTCTCCCCTTGCTGGGAAAACCACGGTGGATTCCACACTGGATCGGAATACTTTGGAAATCCGCACTCACCCTTGGCATCAGCAGTGCCCTGGGGTGGGGGGTGGGGCTAACCCCACCCAAAGGTCTGGAACAAAGGGAAGCACTTTGTTTACATCGTCGTATAGTGAAGCAGTATTCACACAGACACACACAAACTAACCCACAGCCACAATACCAGAGACATGGTCAACTCATTTAGGACACATGTGTAAAAGGCATAATAGCATAAAGTACTAGGCAATCATGAAAATCATTATTGTAAGACTGTATGGTCCAAATACATATTTAAATTAATAGAGGCTTACAAACACACCAGCTCTAACCATGATACTCTCTCACTCGAAACTCCGGCCACTGAGTTGATTTCAGCTCAGCGACCCTGTGGAACTGTCCCTGCACCTCCTGACGGGAAAGTGTCCTGTCTCTCCCTCGGAGCAGCTGGTGGTTTCAAACTGCCAACCTCCCAAGTAGCAGCCCAAAGCCTAACCCACTACTCCATCAGAGTTTCCTGTTGAAACATGCTCTAGGAAATGAAATTATTCTTATTCATTATTTTGACTTTTCTGTATTCTACAATCAATGCTCATGGAAGCAGCAGTCAAGAGACCAAAAGATGCATTATACTGGGTAAATCTGCTGCACAAAGACCTCTTTAGAGGCTTGCAATGCCAGGATGTTACTTTGAGGATATGGTGCACCTGACCCAAGCCATGGGGTGCTCGGTTGCCTCATACGCATGTGAAAGTTGCACACTGAGTAAGGAAGACTGCAGACAAATCGATGCATTGACTGTGGTGCTGGCGACTGCCAAAGGACAACCACGCCTGTCTTGTAGAAGTGTGGCCAGAGCGCCCCTTCCAGTCCCTAGAGAAGGACAGCATGCTTGGCAAAGTCGAGGGGCAACGAAAGAGAAGACCCTTGAAAAGACGGACGGACACGTTGGCTGCAAGACTGGGCTCAAACACAGGAAGTGTTGGGAGTGTAAGAAGGCAGAGTTTCGTTCTGCTGTGCACTGGGTCCCTACGGGTCAGAACAGGCTTGACGGCACCTCACAACGACTACATGCTATCCATTCGTAATTTTTAAATCAGCTTTTCCACACCACATTTACAGAGCACTTCTGATCGCATATGAACCGGGGAGGTAAAACGCAGGAGGACCCAGGGGACAGAATCTCAATTCATTTAAAACAAAGAAACAGCATCAAAAGATTCTAGTGGGTGAAAGACGAGGGGATTATATGTCTTCTTTCTATTTTTGAATTTTTTAATGATCTTTTAAATTTTTTAATTTTACTAAAATGGTTATGCCATCTTCCTAATGAAAATGGAAAAAAAAAAAACCTCTGTGGAATGTGAAGCGGTAGCTTCATTAACCATAAGGCAGCCCTAAAAATCCAAGGGCAACACGCTCCACATTGTGAACAACTTGAGAGGGTTCTGACCCGATCCTGCACCCTGGGCTTGAACACAAACACCAGCAACAGAATGGCGTTCAGCAATGTTGTGGTTGCGGTCCGTTGCCTTCAAGTCCAGTCCAACTCATGGTGACCCGAGGCATGCTCAGCCGAACCACTCCCCGGATCTTCAAAACTGTGACCTTCACCAGACCTGGATCCTGAGGTACCTCTGGGTGGCCTCCAACAGCCCACCTTTCAGTTAGCAGTCAAGCAATTAACTATCGGGGCTGGCCAGGGACTCCTGAAGAAATGTTCCGCTTCAAAACCTGGCCAACACCAAGCTAATCCTTTTTCCCTGACTTCATCAGGAAATTTTCAAGAAAAGATAAAAAGGTCTACCTCTTGCTCCAGGTCTACCGCATCCAGAGCCTCTTCAGCTCTCATGACCACTCCTTGGGAGACACTGATCAGGGTGGCTCAATTGGGGCCACTTTCCAGGGGAGCTCACCTGTCCAGCATGTCCAGGTATCTGAGCACCCAGGTGTCTGGACTCCCCCTCCTCTCTCTGGTCAGAATGCAAGGTTCCCATGCCCAGGGGATGAGACACAACATCACTGAACATCACTGACCTAACCAAGCTCTCCTGCATGGATCTCAGTCCCCTCTCCGATCATTTTGGATGGAGGCTTTCGTGGGGAGGGAATGAAGTAGTCGCCTCACTCAGAAAAGGCAAATGTATCACAAATAAAAAATAAACAAAACAATGCAAAAATATACCAGTATGAAACAGAAGAAAACACACCAGGATTCCCTGCTGCTCGCTTCAGCAGCAGACTACCAAATGGGTCTCAGAGCCTGGCTTTATACATCATAGCTCAACTCTTTGATTCTGTGTCTGCACGCAGCCTAAAATCCATACTCCCTCTGCCTGCGCCCCACCAGCCCTGCACAGAGTCACTGAACTCCTGACCTGAAGGGAGGCTTATTGATCAGCATTTACACAGACTGGCTACATCCAGAAGTCATGATGACATCGTTGGCACCTCTAATGCTACACCAGCTTATTTTGCTTAGGCATCAAAGTGCACTTCTATCGGAATGGTTACTATCTGAACAGTTAAGAATACAGGCTTTGGGTATCAAAGCCAGCACCACCTACCACACACACACACACACACACACACACACAAATTGTGTGGTCAGGGGTATGTTCAGAAAAGCTTTTCTGAGCTTCAGAATCCTCATCTATGAGATGAAGGCATCTACCTCAGTGGGCGGCTTGAGAATTGACAAGTCTTACCCCATGAACAAATAGTCCCCGAAGCTGGACCATGTGAAAGGAATGTGGCGTCAAGATTGGATGACGGTAACAGCATGCACTTTATAGTGACACAAGCTTGCTCGTTGAAAACTCAATGACCTAAGCCCTTATAGTGAAGGTCAAAGGCTATCTAGATTCCAGTCTGCATTGTGCCTGAAGATGAATAAGATGAAAATCCTCATAACTCGGTAGACAAGCGACATCAGGAGAAGTGAAGAATAAATTGAAGTTGTTAAGTTCCTTCTACTTGGACCAATAATCAAATTCCACGGAAGCGGTCATCAGGAAATCAAACAGCATATCGGTACTGTGAGGTGTCATCGAGCCAGCTCAGGCTCAGAGTGAGATCCTCTGCATGACAGAATGAAACACTGCCCAGCCCCGTGCCTGGTCCCGTGCCATCCTCACAAGCACTGCTATCTCAGAGCCCATCGTTGCGGTCACTGTCAGGCCACGTCCTCGATCACTGGTTTTACATTCGCAGTTCAGGTGCGTTGTTTCGTCGCATGCGTTGCAATTCCCTCAGTGCACCAGCATCCATTCCACCTCCTCCCCCTATTTCCTGTCCTTAATCCTATTCTTTCTTTTCTAATCCTCCTGAACTTTGTCCATGGGTAACTACTCCCCCTTGATCCCAAATGGCTGATTAGGCTTTGAGATGCACACATTAACAGTGATATTACTCCCCTTACAGATCAATCTGGTTTTTGGCTGAAAATTAAGCCAAAGGGTGAGTTCAGTGCTAGGCCTGAAGAGTGACCATTGGTCAATGACCTAGTCTCAGGGGTTCCACTAGACTAGTCTACCAGCAAGCCTGGTGGATTTCATTATTTTCAGTTGTTTCACATATTTCCCCCCACTCTACCCAGGACCTTCTAATGCAATCCCTTTCAGAGCAATTGGTTCCCTGGCATCATGAACAATGAGAAGATACGCCTTCACAGAGCTGAACAAACCCCAGACAAGATAGACCTTAAAAGGAAATCACCAAGACGTATCGCAGTCAAACTTTCTAATACCAAAGGCAGCAAAGCCATCTTAGTACCTTCGTACCCAAATGGTCTTTGCTAGGAATTTAGTCTTCATTGGGTCTTCTTCGTAGACAACTTTGCATTTTTCCGGAGCTGAAGGAAAAAAAATTACCAATCCTATACCCAACAAAATGATCCCTCCTACTATATGACCAAGCAGTTCCACTCCTGTGTATACCCCGTATATACTCAAGCATAAGCCGGGGTTTTCAGCACATTTTTTATGCAGTTTTTGTGGCAAAATTAGGTGCCTCCGCTGATATTCGGGCTGGCTTATACTCAAGTATATACGGTAACCAAAAGACTAGAGAGCAGACTCTAAAAAAGACTTGTACAGCAATGTACAACAGTGTCATGGCAATCAAAATGTGCAGACAACGTAAACACCCATCAACCGATGAATGGATAAGCACATTGCGGTGCATAAATGCAACGGAATACTGCTGCGCCAGAGAAGAAATGCAGTCATAATGCATGCTACAATGTGGATGGGGCTAGAAGACATATGTCAATCAAGACAATCCAATCACAAAAGGTAAATACTGTCTGCCCTCGTTTACATTACAAAAGAAGAGGTAAATGTATAGAGACCAAAGTTCATCAATGATTACGAGGGGTGGGAGGATGGGGGAAAGGGGTATTAACAAGGATGGAAATTCTGCTTTGATAAAGGGTAGGGGTACACAGCAGATGATTAAATTGTTGTCAATACATTTTACACCTGTAAAAAGTTGAATTGGCAAAAGTTATGTAATAGAGACATTTACAGCAATAACAAACTAAAAGAGAATAACTGATGAGACTGCTGGCGTACAACCAAGCACCTCGCGGTGTTTGGTTCTTTAATTTGGAGGTATAAGCCATGGTTTCACGGGACATCCCAATCCACTCATCTAATAACACATTCAGTGCTTCTGTTCTACTTCCTACTTCACCGTCCAGTGCTTGAGACATCCAAAGTACATCAAGTGAATGCTATTCACTTGGAGAAACAGAAGAAGGAGAGTGAGGTATAGAAAGAGGATATGAAATGTGTGACTAACTGCCTCCATGACCAACTGAATTTCCTGCCATGAGACCAGAGGTGGTGCCCAGCTACCATTCCTGAACAATGTGATCCAAGATTTCAAAGAAGAATCCTGATCGAAGAGGGGGAAATACATCCCCCTACAGCCCAAACTTTCTGGAGCCATGAAGGCTGGGTGAACCTCTGAATCAATCACCCTGAGATAAACTTTAAACCTTAAACCAAAAATATCTCATAAAGTCATTTTAAAATCACAGTTTAGCTGAACTCATTAAAAGGGTCTGTCATGAGCACCAGGCTCTTTTGAGATGTATCTGCATGGACAAATCGACAACTCTGAAGAACAGGCGGAAACATGGGGAACAGTGAGTTTGGGGTTATGCTCACAGGGGAGGAACAACTCAGGAAAGAAAAGTGAGAGTGATCGTCCAACTGAGAACATGACCCGTGTCGCCGAATTGTACAGGTAGGGACTGTCAAACAAGGGTATGTTTTGCTGTGTGTTCTCAAAAACAACAACAAAACAAAATTTAGAAGAAAAAAAAAGCATTATAGGGGACATTTTCATACCCCAAAGCTTCCTTGTGTCACTTCACAGTTGGTCACCCTATCCTAACGGCCAGCCTCAAGAAGCCACTAATCTAATGCTTGTCACTATTCATTCCAAACTCAACCAAACTCACTGCCACTGAGTCAATTCATACCCACAGGGACACTATAGGGCAGGGTAGAACTACTCCTGTGGGTGTCCGAGACTGTAACTCTTTAGAGAGTAGAAAACCTCGTCTTTCTCCGGAGGAGCCGCTGGTAGTTTCCACCTGCTGACCTTGTGGTTCAGGAGCCCAACACATAGCCCACTCCGCCACCAGTGTGACTTTGTCACTACTGATTATTCTTGCCTATTTTAGAATTTCATTTGAATGGAACTGTGCACTGTGGGAAGGAGCCCTGGTGGTGTAGGGGTGTGATAGTTAGGTTTATTGTGCCAACTGAGCCTCCATCAGAACATGTGGGCAAAGTTTAATCAGGTTGTGGCTTGATTGGAGGGCAACTAAGATAAATACCTTCTGCAGCCAGCATCCCTTCTCTTCCTCCCTAGTGACTGAACCAGCTTGCTTGAGCTAGTTCTTTTCCTCAACTGTGTGCTGCTCTACCTGTGGACCAAGCCAACCCGTGGACCGTGTCACTAGAGCTTGAAGCTCCATCAAGACCTGCTCCACTATGCTGCTGGTGTGTGCATGCTTGTGCTGGAGACTGGTGGGTCCTGTTACCAAGCATGGCTTGAGTTCAAAATCCCATCAGGGCCTGCGTCACTAACTCCCTCACTGCTGACTGTTGCTGTCCCACCCTGCTGTCTATTTGCTGTCTGCTGCCTGCGGCCAACTCTGCCTGTCTTGCCTAAGGGAAGACTCTACTAGCTGTCTGCTTCCTTGACCTTGGACCTGAAGCCCAAGTGAGTTGAAGGACCCACCAAAGTGAGTTGAACTGAGCCCTCTGTCCTGCTGTGTGGACTAATTAGATGTGATATTCCCTCTCTCTGTATAAACCTAGATATAAAATCCCGAGTGTCTCTGGAGAACCCCGCCTAATACAAGGGTTAATGTGTTGGGCTGCTAACTCAAGGTTAGGAGTTAGGACCCACCAGACACTCCGTGAGAGAAAGATGGGGCTCTCTACTCCCAGAAAGAGTCACTGTCTCAGAAACGCACAGGGGCAGTTCTACCCTGACCTCTCGGGTCACGATGAGTCGGCCTCAACTCCATGGCAGGAGTTTGGGATGTGTGTGTTGATTACCCACTGTGAGCACTTCCATTCAGCATCACCATGCTGCAGGCATCAATACCCTTCCCTTTTACTGATAAGTAGTGTTCATTTGTGTGGCTATAGCACAGCTTGTTTATCCATGCACATTCGAGATGCTTCTAACTAAAGCTCTCGGGACAGTTGTTTGTATCTACTGGGGTTATCATAGTTTCTCTCCTCCTTTACATTGACTTATTTTTCAATATTAAACTACCCTTATTACCTTGATATTGCTGGATTCGGTTGGCTAATGTTTTGTGAAGGATTTTTAAATCTAGCCCCATGAAAGTTACCATCTGATAGTCTTTTTTTTTATTTTTATAACGCCTTTGTCTGGGTTTGTTAGGGTAATGCTGGCCTCATAGAAGATGAGTCTGGCTGATCGGGGCAGCAAGGGCAAAGACGGGGTAGGAGAGGAATGGAGAAATGGGCGCATTTATATCACGAGACAATCAACTCAATGGCTGTACCTGGATGAAGGCTTACTGGGTCTATGTAAGCCCAGCGTCCCCAGAAGAACACTGAGCGCATGTCCTTTACTTAACCGCAGGCTGGGGGCAGGGGCAGGGGCCCCAGGCCATCCAGAGGCACCTCAGAGAAAAGGCCCGCAGTCTACTCTTTTGTAAATATCAACTATTGAAACCCGAATCGGGCATAATTCTACTCCGATGCACACAGATCCCTAACAGAGACACTCAGGACATGTACATCCCACATAATTGTTTCAAAATCCAAATTACCTGGGAGTGTGTGTCTAGGGAAGAGGGGTACCTGATTTCACCATGAAAACATGGTAGCCACAAAAAATTCAAAGCAGGAAATAATGCCGTCACGAAAGGGTTAAATTAATGTGCTCCCTGGGGTGGTGGAAGGAGCCTGGGTGGCGAAGAGCTTAAGTGCTCGGCTGCTAACTGAAAGGTCAGCAGTTCCAACCTCCCAGCCGCCCTGTAGGGAGAAGGCGGGGCAGTGTGCTGGTGTGAGGACTACAGCCTTGGAAACACTTATGTAAAAAACAGCTCACTGCCATCTGGTCAATGCTGCCCCATGGTGACCCCCTGTGAGTTTCTGAGACTGTAACTGTTAGAGGAATAGAAAGTCCAGTCTTTCTCATGAGGAGATGCTGGTGGTATTTGAACTGCCAACCATGAGGATCGCAGCCCAACACATAACCACTACACCACCAGGGCTCCCTGGAACCACTTACCGGATCATTTAACTCTGTCCTCTAGACTAAGGGTAGATGAGGCAGCTTATGTCTCCGTTGGTGCACATCTCTGAAACCCCTAAAACTGAGGGTGGTTAACAGAGTCCCTAGCAGATCCTCAGATGGTCCCCTTGTCTGTTAAACTCACTGCCTCTGACTCATCGCGACCCTACAAGTTCTCAAAATGGTTGGCTAAGGGACTGGACTGGACCAAACCGGCATCCCAACACTGCAATCCCAGGCCTCTAGGTTTCCAAGAGCCCAAGCACAGAATGTTCTCTGAGCATGCATCCACTTAGGGCACCTCGACAGCCAGGGAATGTTCGTGAAGGGTGGGAGGGGGCTTCTCTCCAGATGTCCCCCTTTCCCATGTTCTTTACCGAGGACCAGCCCTGAACCCTCCAAACCTCAAATCTACCTCCTGAAATTCACAAAGCAAATGTGGTTGAGGCAACGCAGCCAAGCCATTGGAGACAAGCCCCCATTCTTCCAGCCGTAAGTCTTCTCACACGATACAAACGTGAAAAGGTGGTGGAGTTTGGAGTCCCCTCCACCCCCTAAATGCCTTCCTGGAACGACACTCTGGCTCCACTGGAAAATACGATTTCCTCCTCTACAGGGCAGATGCACCCAGCCAGTCCCGGGGAAGATGGTTTCTCAAGGAGGGCGCTTTAGACCTGCGGGCCAGTCCCACTCCGAGGCGACAGAGCAGCTGAGAAGCGGTCCAATGTGGCTTCTGTTCAAGTGGCAATTAGCAGAGATTACCGCACGGGGTGTGTCACTGTGCAGGGGATGCTGCCAGCGCAGACACCGACCAGCTTTCCTGAGACTAGCCAAAGCTGGAGAAGCCTCTTTTAAAAAATCAAGCACGCTCTCAGCCTGTCTGTTCCAGGGATCACAATGCCCAGAAGCGTGCTCCCTCTAGCTAACGCAGGGTACCCGGAGGACGCTCTGGGGGGATCGCTCTAAGGGTGCAGTCTTTGATTGGCAAATGTATTCAAGGGGAAATGGCTGGTGTGATTTGTATTCTTTATGCGGAAGATGAAGGAGCTGAATGGGACTGTCTCGGAGCTCCTGTGCCAGGTACAAGAGTGGCGCTGGTTGTTTTCTGTCCTTTTAAACCTGGCATTGGAGCGTGGATTCCATGTGGGTTCCTGTAGGGCAGGAGCCTGGCTCTCTGCTCCCAAAGAGACGTACAGCCCTGGGCAGGACATATAAGGTCACTAAGGGTCAGAATCGACTCCACAATTGTGGGAGGGCAGGAGGGAGAAGGGGAGTCGGTGTAATTAGAGGGTAGAGGTACTTATTTGCAGCAAGTCATAGAATCTCTGACCTGAGAGAGTTCAGGCTTGTTCTGGTCCAGCCCCTCCTAGGTTGCCATTGTTTGGTGCCGTTGACAGCTCTGACGCATGGCAACTCTGTGAACAAGATAAGGAAACACTGCCCAGCCCCATCCTCACAATTGCTCTTGAGTTTAAGCCCACTGTGGCAGCACCTGTGTCCATCCATCCCTTCGAGGGTCTTCTTTTTCGCTGCCCTCTCCTTTACCAAGCATGATGTCCTTTCCCACCCTGCCAATGCTGAATGAGAAACGAGGTTCTTGCCCCCTCGGAGCAGCATCCTCTGTGGTGGACGCCCAGCCACTGAGCACCTCTGTCGTTACACGACTCAGGGCTCTCCGGCCCTGCACCATCCCCTTCACTTCATCCCCGCTGCTCCTGTCTCTCGTGCCTGAAATAAGGACGCTGGACTTAGCCTCAGGGAACGAAAAGCCTAGAAGTCTCTGCTGCCCACGGTCAAGGCTTTCAAGCGTCCCCCAAAGGAGGGCTCTGCTTCTCCGATTTCAGGATAAGCAACAAGGACTGTGCAGCAAGCAAAGGCCACGCTGTGTCTTGGGACAAGCTCCCCATTCTCTCAGGCCTCAATTGACTGTGACGCAACAGCCTGGGGGTCAGGAGTTTGTGATCAAGACCAGCTCGTGTCTCCAGCCTTCAGGCTGAGGGCCTAAGTCCTGAAACTCAGTATCAGCGTGAAATGCACGTGTAGGCACTCCCCTCCTGAAGCTGCTGGTCAAGGGCAGCGCTGGACTTCCAGCTCTTCTCTGGAAGAGTCTGCAGAATAGAGAGGAGCCCTGGTGGCATGGTAGGTTAAGCGTGGGCCTGCTAAGCATGCCAGGTGAGCAGTTCCAATCCACCAGCCCCTCCAAGGGAGAAAGATGAGGCTGTCCACTCCAGTAAGGACTGAAAGCCCCAACAACCCTCAGGAGCAGTTCTACTCTGTCGGACGGGACAGTGGGTTTGGGGAAGGAGGTGTCAACCTCAGAAAGACCATTTGAACGTTCCCCTTGGGGGGACCAGGGTGGAGGCAGAGCCGGGGCTCTGGAGCCAGCCTTGGGTCCTGACCCCAGCTCTGCTCCTGGAGAGCAGGAAGCTAAGGGAGCCTGTGGGCCTCCCAGAGCTCAGGGCCCTCATCTCTAACATGAGGGCAAAGAGTACCAACAGCCCTTCCATCTCTTCCCTGAAGCCAGCGTCCGTGGATTCCTCTGAGGCGGTGGTGGTTATGGCCACTAGAGCCAGGCCTGGGTACGGAGGGAACCCAGGCACAGAGCAGCCTGCGCCGGCACCGCCTCCATTGGGACCATCCACTGGCAGTGCCAGGACCTGGTCTCCGGCCTCACCAGCTTGCATAGGGGCCTGCATCTGCAGAGCGGCTCAGGCACCGTTGCGCTTGTGTGCAGACCCACTTCAGCAGGAGGAGGGAACAGCGGCCTTCGGTGCCTGCTGAGCCGCGGCAATGATTCAGCCGCCGCTACCCTAAACAGATTGCAAATGTTTCCTCGATGGAAAAGAGGATACACTATAAAATTTAATGTTTCCTTTAGGGTTTGGGGATTTTCTTTCTTATAGTCAATCATGTTCTTAAGCACTTAGCAAACAAAGCTAATGCATCTCTCTCTCTTTCTCTCTCTCTCCACCCCATGCTGCCTTTTTCTCTAAATCCTGACCAAGTCAGTTCCCCTCCAGATGGAAAATTTTAACTTCCCAGCATTATAACTGCCTGCTTTTCCACTGTTTTATTCCTTTTGGGAGCTGGGAGGGGCTTGAGGAGCACCGCACGCAGCGGGGGAGGGGGATCAGGAAAGTGGGACTAAAACTTGGCTTCTTTTTGAAGGGTGATATGTCACCTATAATTGCCTAGGTGGACTTCACCAAATTGGGGGCAGGTGTGGGGGGTGGGGGTGGGCGTGGGGCAGGCATGCTTGCAGGGTTGAGTCCATGGATATTGATGCATCCAACTGCAGTTTACTCCAGGAAGAGGTGGCTGTGACCTCCCAAAGCTTCTAAGCACAGAAGCAAGACCCCAAGCAAGCCAAGGAGTCAAACATAGTAGGAGCCCATATGGAGGGTCACCAGTCTCAGCAAGTGACCCAGCGGACATCCTATTATCAAAGTAATTCTTATATTTTAAAAGTACCCATTGTTATCTGAAATTCACATTGAACTGGGAATTCTGTATTTTATCTGCCAAGCCTCGCTAAAATCGTTTTTAAAAATACAGTGTTCAATGATGAGCCACAAATAGAAACCCAGAAAGCAAGGTGATCCAAATTGCAGGAGCTTTGTTCCCAACTGCTTCTGGCCCAGACAACTGGCCACCATGTGCTTCCAGATCCTTTGTGACATGAATTTTGCTATTTGGTCAAAGGTACAAGCGGGGACATATGATGGAAGGGGTACAAAACCATTAAACCACTCCAATTTGAGCTTTCGCCTTCAAAGCAATGAAGTCTTTTACAGCACACCTACTCTGTAGAAATAAAAACAACCCTGACTCTTCCTCGTCTCAGACTTCTTGAAGGACCCTTCTATACTTGCTCTCTGTGAACCCACGTGGCATAATGGGTTGTACATCGGACTGCTAACCACTACAAGGTCAGGAGTTCAAAACCACCAGCCACTCTGCTACGCATAACCACCCTATAGGGCAGGGTAGAACTGCTTCTGTGGCTTCCCATGGCTGCGCATTTCTACAGGATCACATAGCCTCATCTTCCTCCCCAGGAGCAGTCAGCTGGTAGCTTCACACTGACCTTTCCGGTAGCAGCCCATTGCCGGACCCTCTACCCAACTAGGGCTCCTTCAACAGAGACGTGTAACTTGCAAAACCCCAGTACCTCACCTGCTTCTGCCAAAAACAAAGCTTTCTGAGCCCTGCTGTAGATCAGGAGGAGCCACAGACTCTTGGTGGCAAAGGCATGAAGAAATTACATGGGAGGTGGGGCAGGGAGGGAGAGAAAGTCCAACATGCTGGAACTCTACATGATCTCATCCAATCCCCGTGGAGCAGTGCCTGCTCATTAACCAATGAGAACGCCAAGGAGCAATCACTTCAATAAAGTACCTGCATGGGTCCTCAACTCCTGAGTAGCATAGTCTGGATTCCAGATGGCCCAAAAATGCCTCCGGAGCACAACATGACCCAGAGATGAAGCCGGTGTGTGTGCATCCGGGGCCCCAGCCAGCACCCCGTCTCTAGCTCGGAGCGCTCACTGCCGACTTACAAGGCAGGGCCGAGAGACAAACCTGCAACTTGTCCATGAATTGTTCCTGAAAGAACACCACCTTTCAAGCCTGCTGGTTTTGATCAAAATCATCAAGTTGATTTCCTATTTCCAAAATACTGAC
Source organism: Echinops telfairi (assembly GCF_000313985.2). NCBI lineage: Eukaryota > Metazoa > Chordata > Mammalia > Afrosoricida > Tenrecidae > Echinops > Echinops telfairi. The sequence goes on from NW_022103968.1 coordinate 7,226,750, forward strand.
AAAATGGCTTTTTTTCTCTATGTGAACAGAAAACAAAGCAAGGATTATTTAAATCAAGATTATGTACAACAGGTATCGTAATTACTACACGATTACCTGGCTGGAAAGTGGGCGTCCGTGCATGCTGTTTGCAGCTGGCAGGCAAGCCCAAATTAATAGCATTCTGGGCTGATCTGTAGCCCCGATAAAATTAAATTAATGTGACTCAGAGCCAGATCTGTTTATAAGCAAAGACAAGCTACAGAGAGAAAAGAAACATTTTCAGATGCAAAATTATGCTCCTTTACACAAGCCGAACATGGATTTTTAATTAAAGCACCAAGATTGTTCTTTTCCTTCTCTTTTTGTCCAATTGTTCTTTTGGGGTATTCGCTAGACTTGCCGGGGCTGGCCGGAAACCCGGATCTGGGGTTCTGAAGACAGCTGAAGGTCAGAAAACAGCGGACTGCGTTGTCCTCAGGAAAGGTTCAACAACAGTAAAAAGCGGGACCAGAGCAGTGGAGCACCTATGAAACACACACTCTTCCTCTGACTTCCTGAGGCTTCCTCACCCCCCACTCTCATGGCCCCAGCCCTGCCTTTCACTGCGGGCTAGACTGCAGCATGTGCACAGGGACAGAGAAGAGATAATAGCTCACGGCACACCGAATCCAGGAACAGGAATGGGAGTAGCCATACCAGGAGGGTAGGGGGAAGATGGGGAGAGGAGGGGAGGAAGAAGGAACCAATCACAATGATCCACACATAACCACACAGCTCCACCCCCAAGGGGAAGAACAACAAACCGTGGGAGAAGGTAGACAGCGGTCAGTGTAAGATATAAAAATAATAATAATTTATCATTTTTCAAGGTGTTATGGGGGGTGGGGAGAGGAGCTGATACCAAGGGCTCAAAGAAAGTAAATGTTTTGAAGATAACAGTGGCAACATGTACACATATGCTTGATACAATTGATGTATGGATTGTGATAAGAGCCCTCAATAAAAACCTCTTTTAATAAATAAAATAAAAAATAAAACAAAGTGGTACCAGAAGGGATTGTGAGCTCCCAACTCTGAAAGACGGCTAAGCCAAGACGAAAGGACTCTGAAGGAGGAGGAGGAGGAGAACTTGAGACTTCCCCTCGAGATGAGGGGCCTGACTTCCAGGCCCGAGCCTAGAGCTTGTGTTTGGTCAGAGCTGAAAGGCCAAGTGCCCAGGAAGGGGTGTGTGCCATGGTTTTCCCCCAAGACCATCATTCACACCCTGGCATGAGCTTGGGGCCAGAAAGGACCCAAAGACTCACCCCACACCGACCCCTTAAAGTGCTCTCCACTCTACGTCTGGTAAAGATATCAAGACAGACTTCAGCACACCTGGCTAACAGGCCACAGGAACCTGGAATCCCATGAGGGGGGAATCAGAGAGGAAAGGAACCAGGGCTCCCAGCAGTGCTGATGAGAAGCAGTGGAGCCGCGGCCATGAGAGACCAGGTCAGGATCGAAGTGGAGGCATGTCAAAGGTGCTTGAGAAGTTCTCCCAAATTGGCCATCATGTAAAACAGTCACTTTGGGCCAGCAAATGAAGACAACAAGAGCTCGCCGCTGGGGCACAGTCGCCTGGACCAGGGAGGGGTGGCACCTTCTCCATCTAGTGCCACCAGGACCCATCCATGTCCCCCTGGAATAAAGGGACCAGATTTTAACATTGGTAAAGCAGGACATCATTGATAAAACTCATATCCTGGCAAAATAGCCACATGGCAGCCAAAAACTGTATACCCTAGCTTGTCGTGCATTCTTTCCAAAAATCAGGAAAGCCACTTTTTTAAAATGCCGCGGGACACGGGAAAAATTGTTAAAAATCGGGACTGTCCCGCCAAAAGCAGGACGTCTGGTCACCTTACCCTGGACGGAAGGTGGCCCCCATTGCCTGCTCATCTCTCCCTCAAGGAAGAAGTAATCCCGACAGCTAGCTGATCCTATGGGGAATCCTGCTTCACAAGGGGGCTTTTGTGGAAAGCCATGCCCAGACGGAAGTGTGCCCAGATAGTCCTGGGAGGAATCCATCATCCTACACGCACGTGGTCCCCGCTGAGGTCCCCGGCTATGGAAGTGGGGAGGGGGGTGATTCAATGACCACCCCTGAGCACTGGAAATGGACTCAGATCTGCTCCCTGGGGCTGGGTGCCTAGACACCCCTGCTTATAGCACCTGGGTGGCAGGGCTTGGGGAGGCACAGGCTCTTGGCTGGCCATGGTCCATCATCAAATCACTCTCAGAAGTGCCCTGTGATGGCCTCTAACCTCCACCCTCCTTTGTCATCAGGGATCTGGCTTTCAAATGTGCCTCAAGTCCCCCTGAAACCACCTGCGGCGGCAGGGGGATGGGAAAGGGCCCAGTGCCCCCCTACCTCCCCCACCTGCTCGGCGCCCCTCCCTCCCTGCTCCTGTGACTGACGCCCATCGATTCCAGCTGTCACCTCATTTCTGCACCCCAGCCCATGAGGCCTCGCGGTCCCTGATAATCACCCCTCTCCTGCATTCGCGGCTACCCACTCCTTCTTCAGGAGCTTAGCAAGTATTTATTGAGCCCCTCGGGTGCTCTCTCAGAAACGGAAGCTGAAAAAGGGTAAAAACAAAACAAGAATGAGGTCTGCCAAGGAGGAAAACCACCCGGACCCTGACGTGACCGCTGGCTGTGCGGAGACACGTTTGAGGAGCCCCGAGATGGAGGGGGCGCTGCCTGCCGGCGCTCTCCGCTGCCCGCTCAGGACCATGACTTGCTGTCCCTTCTGGAGCCCCCTTACTCCCACCTGACTGCCCAGGATGCCCCGTGCCCCTTTCCTTGTCTACTCATCCAGAGTGGGCAAGGCAGCCTCCTACAGAAAGCCTGCCTGCCCACCACCTCCAAACAGTCCCATGCCCTTCTGTCCCCTTTGTGGCCCAGAGGGCTCCTGTCCTCTGCTGGTTGCATCAAGTGACAGATTCTCCTGTGGTGGAAATGCTCAATCCACCCTCCCCCGGCATCTCCCCAAGGCAGGAAGAGGTACTTTTTCCCATCTCCTGGTACCCAGACTGCCTGGCACTATGGTGGGTATACAAGGGACCATCCTCTTGGCTCCCGGCTCCCCAAGGTCCCTACCCCCATCAGGGAGTGGACCCCTCCTCCCACTCACATGTGGCCCCAGGACAGGCTTGCACACCCTATCTTGAGGACCGCACCAGGCTCTCTGTCTTGTGAGGACAGGACTTAGGGATGGAGCATCTGATCTGTAGATCTGGGGGAAGGAAGCCCTCCTAGGAGGCCCTCAGCCCAGCCCAGTCTGAGACCAGATGCTCAGCCTGTGGTCCCTCCACTTGCCCCCAAGGCACCAAGAGGTCCTTTTCCCCATCTGACCTTCCAGAATGTCAAGGCCAACCTTGAAGAGGCCTGTGCCCTTCCCTGGATGGAGCCTCCCTACCGCCCGAGCAACAAGGGCATTGACTCAACCGAGGGAGCTCTGAGACAGAACGCCATGGGGGCGGGGGTCAGCCACACTGGAGTTCAGCCCCCTGGGGTAGCACTCTGTCTCCCAAACACCTGCAACTCTTGCTCCTGGCACCTCTTTGTCAGGGGCGCTGATCTGTTCCTGTGAGAACGTGGTGCTAGGAGCCACTTTCTGGGTACCCATGGACAAGGCGGGAACTCTCTGAAACTCAGTCTGGCATCTGTAAAATGGCAACAGTAGTCCCTGCCCCACTGCCCAGAACCGATAAGTAGATTATGGGCAGGGCTGGGGTGGGGGCTGGAGCTCGGAGGATGGTGATGATGATGCAATGCTATGGACCAAGAAGTCAGAGAAGCATGCGAGACTGTCACAGGAAACCAGATCAGGTGTCAGCTCAGCTCACTGACCGCTGCTCTGACCAAGAAGCCTTCCTTGATAGCCACTTCCATCCCTTATCAAGTTCTACTCGGGATCCTGTCCGTGTGGTCCCCTGAAGGCCTAGCAATGGATCGCCTTGAACTGTACTTGCTTGTTGGTTGTTGTTCTTCTTTCTAGCATATGAACTCTGTGATTACCTAAAGCAGCGGTTCTCAACCTGTGGGTCGCGACCCCTTTGGGGGTCAAAGGACCCTTCCACAGGGGTTGCCTAAGACCATCGGAAAACACATAAATATTTCACAAATAGAATTACATATTATTTTGTGATTAATCACTATACTTTAATTATGTTCAATTTGTAATCATGAAAATGCATCCTGCATATCAGATATTTACATGATGATTCATAACAGTAGCAAAATTATAGTTATGAAGTAGCAGCGAAAGTAATCTTATGGTTGGGGGCCACCACACAACATGAAGAACTGTATTAAGGGTCGTGGCATTAGGCACTGACCTAAAGCAACATTCTAGGCCCTAACACCTGGTGTTGTGTCAGCAGACAGCAGCGCTTTACAAAGAGACCATGATCCACTTTACCAGAGTAGCCTCCCTCTGCTCAAAACACAGCCTGGGGTGGAGGGACACCCCCCTAAAGTATCCGCAGACAGTGAGTGAAAGTTACATTGGCTGTTAACCCGACTGCATCATCCTGCCTGGGATACAGGACCCCTCTGCGCACAGAATCTAGACAATAAATAAGCATGGCAGGAGAACTGGTGCCTTTGGATGATGGCTAGGCAAAAGCTACTGAATATATGATGACTGCCCCCCAAAAAGCAGCACATCTGTCTGGGAAGACGCATGCCAAAATGCTCCTTGGAAGTGAGGATGGGGAGTCTCTGTCTCCCGTACTTTGGAAATGTTAGCAGGAGGGACAAGTCCCTGGAGAAGGTGTATGCTCAGTAAAGTAGAGGGTCAGCAAGACCAAGGAAGACCCTCAAGGAGATGGATGGTCACAGTGGTTGCATCAATGGGCCCACACGTAGCAATGCTGGTGAGGATGGCACAGGACCGGACAGTGTGTCGTTCGAGGGTGCACAGGATCAAGGTGGGTCAGAATGGACTTGCCAATACCCGACAACCCATCAAGAACTCCACCCAGGTGAGGGTGGGGCAACGACAAGCAACATTCATCCTCTCCTCTGGAAAAATAAAGTGGAACCAACAGGCTTCCAGAGGTTTCTTCCTGAGCCTTGGATGATGGGAAATCACAGGAGCATTTAGATGGTCTGCCATCTGTAGATGTGGACACTAATGGGTTTCTGCCATGGATTCTGGTGCATGTGCTTTTTATCCCCCATAAAACACACAATCTATGATGTCTCTATTCTCTGGCGCTCTGGGTCTCTCCCAGTGACCAAGATTATGCAGTGCCACCTGTGAACGTGGGCACCACTGGTGATGTAACTCTTGGTAGACGCTTTATCGTAAACTCAAAATCCACTAGGTGAGAAGAAGCCCTTCCATTCTGCTCGAGAGAGAGCCCACCGGAGCTTGGTCTCCCAGCTCCGCTCCTTCCAGCTGTAGAAGGAAAACCTGGTCTTCCAGCCTCCAAAGAAGGTGATTTGAAGATGTGGCAGGCAGCATTCAAAACCAAGAGTGAACCCCCTCCCTTCCGTGCTCAGGAGCAGTCACAATGGAAAATGTGCTGCTGTTGGTGGGCCTGGGTCTCCATCGACAGCTCTGAGATTTACGACTAGGTCTTTGGTCCATCTTGACTTTGTGTTTGTGCATTCGACTTGGTGAGCATCTGGCAACGAAAGGGAAGGAACGTTCAAGGAGATGATTGACACATAACCACAGCCATGGACCCAAACACACCCATGAGCCAACCAGCATAGCACCAAGTGAGGTTTTGCTAGTGAAAGGTCACATGGGTTGGTGCTGACTCAATGCCAGCTAACAAAAATCAAGGGAGAAAGGGGTGGGGGTGTGAACAATGTGAACAAAAGGCAACCTACACGGAAGAGAAATAGACCCATGAGCTGTATAGCACCCAGCAAGAATGCCAGTGACAAAACCGTGGGCAGTCATTCCCCGTCCACCATCCAAGCTGGGGGGCTGGTTTTCTTCAGTCCGTAATGGGGAAGAGTTTGTGGTGGGGGTCCCTTTTGATCTGAGGGGTGTGCATCTGTTTGCTTGCCTGTTTGGTGGGGGGCAGGGTGGGGGGAGCAAATGTTTGCTAGCTTTGGGGTAGGGGGCTGCCTTTTCATTTGCTCCCGACCATCTTTGGGAAAAAGGCTCCACTGTCATTTCCTGCCTGCAGGCTCAGCCTTTGATGCAGGACGATGTCACCGACATGCATACGGCACTCGAACAAACAAACCGGGGTTCTTCAGGTAAGGGATGGCCTCACCCATCTGGGAAAAGTCTGTGGGTTTGGCCAAACTTTCGAACCAGACGGTATCGTTCTAACCAGACGGTACCGTTGGAAAGCGGAAGTCAATCCGCCTAGGGATTGCTCACCCTTCCGGGCCACCAGTCGGGGATTCCCCGTTTCACGGGTTCTCCTCGGCCTGCCTCTCACCACTGCCATCCGCCAACAACTTGAAGAACAAACTTAACTTTTCTCAGCAAAAATAATTTCATCATTTTGTGTGGCATTAACACCCCACCACTTCGATATGTTATCTATATTTTTCTTGTTGACATCCGACCAATTCAGAGCTAAAGGAAAAAAATCCATCCTCCGGTTTTCCTGCGGGTCGTAAATCATAAAAAGGTTATATTTTATGAAAGCTGAACTGAGAGGTAAACAGCATATTTATATCCAAAGAGTTTCATCTATTAAGCAGCACTGACAGGGCCCTGTGGGCCAGAATCTAGTTTTCTTACTTAAAAAGCTTAGTTCTTTTGTAGACTCCTGCGGGGACCTATAAGAGTTGGAATTGGGTTTTTTATGCCTCTGAGGCCTCCGAATGAATGTTACACTTTTCCATTATTTTCTTTTTTCTTTTGAGAAAACTAGGCTACCTGCTTATTGCCTAAAACCTACACCCCATGATTGTAGTGTTGTAAAATCTGTCTTTTGCCCTTGCTGTGCCTCCTCTGACCGCCTATCTCCCAACCTTGTGTAGACCCAGAGTCTGGCGGGCTCACCCTGGCTCCCTCCCTCAGGGCAAGGAGGGCTCCCCGTGATGGTCTGAGCTGATAGATGGCATGCGCAGACACCATTGCAGCCCAAAGGGGAGCACCCAACAGCTTTGACCTCCTCTGCCTGGCAAAAAATTTTTTTTAATTTTTAAGCTTCCATCTTAATATCTCCCTTGCTCTAGCTGCAGAATGCCTTAAGTCCCCTGACGATTTCACGAGACAGTACACAGCTGAAATCAAAGGGCCCGAGACTGGATCCTGCCTTTCCCAGGACGGCCTGCTATTAAAATGCTAGGGGGACAGGCCCCTCAGGCTGTTCAGGGATCGTGCACCTGCCCTGGCTGCACACGGTGTGGCTGGTGCTTCTGCTGCTCTGTCCAGGCCTATGCAGATGGGGAGCTCAATTTCACCCCATTAGTCCAGCAGGCGGGCCAGCCTGGCTTCAGAGGCAGATACATGATCACCTTGCAGCGCGCCAAATAATCACCGACAATTAAGAGCACGCACATCCCAGTGCCCCGGCCCTCTTTCCACCCATCGCGAACGTATATTTGTTCTTTTGATGTCCCGTGTGAATAGGGGTGCTTTATCCGACTGCTGATGGACTAAACAATGCATCCGCGTCCTAATATGGAACTCAATTTGCGAGGACTGTCATGTGAGAGGCCCGCACAATCTAGTGAACACGGCAGATGAAAGAAGGCGCGGGGAGAGGGGGGGCGAGAAATGTTAAAACTGACCACTTCTAAAATGAAGAAAATAGGGCAGTCGAGGGTATTGTAATATACTTTAATCTTCCTTAATGTAGAAAAATATGAAATGCATTAAATCTTCCTTTGAAATGGATGTGGTCGGATGGCTTGAGCGCCCAAATCTAGTTAATGAATCTATTGTTCCGGCAAATAAACAGGAAAGAAGCGGCGGAGGCGCGATCTGTGCATTATATGGCTAATTCAGAAGATGAAAGGCAGAAAAATTAAAGTTAAATTCGCATAGACGGTGGAGTGGAGGAGACTTGCAGGTGTTAGTGCAGAGAAGGCAGCCTCCCCCCCTCTCACCCTCCCTTCCTCCCCCTCCCGCTTTGGTCCATGTGGCGAACAAGCTGACACTTCTGTTCAACTGCTTAGTCGGAAAAGATGAAAGTGTTTCAAGGGACCCAATAATTAACATTTTAAAAGGTTTCCTTAATAATAATATGGGGGGAAAGGGTCTGGCAATAATAGTAATTTAATCGTTTTCTTTGAGACCTTCAATTGACTGCAAGCGTTCATTTGTGGGGAAGTGGCATTTACAGAATTCGGGTGCTCTTAGCCAATCAGATCTCCACTTTAATCACTTTAAAAGGAACTGCGAGAAAGCAAGAAAGCTGGGTGTGGGAGAGGTTCCACGGGCAGTCATTTGGGGGAGACTGGCAGGCCTTCTGGGGAAAAGACTGGGCTTTCGCCTCCAGTAAAGAGTGACAGTCTCAGAAACCCACAGGGGCAGTCCCACCCTGTCCTCTAGGCGACTAGGAGTCGGCATCCACTTGATGGCAGTGAGCTTTGAGTTGGAGCAAAGTCATCGCCAACGGAACTCCACGGGAAGAGCCTGTGGGGGAGGCGGACAGACGTGCCCACGGAGACTCCCCGTGGTCCTCAGAGACCACCCCATGAACTAACGTGGCCCCGTGGGCAGAATGTCTTCTCGTGAAATGAAGAATCCTTCTACCAAGTGAGCTCAGTGCAGAAGCATCCATCTTGGTCAACTGTGTATGCTAAAGGATGCAAAGGCTTCCTAGCGATGCGCTTTGAAAGCATTACAAATCAGACTTGGTCCTGGGGTTGGATCATGTGAAGCCCTTTCCACAGTCATTGTGGAATGTGAACTTCTCGTGGGAGCTGTGTTTCTTGCAAGAGACTGAAACCCACTCAAACTCCCTGAGCACCTCCTGAGGGAGCACCATGAAAGCCCAAGCCTGGGTTTCGCTCTGTGTCTACCTCTGCAGAGGCCACACCAGGATGTCCTCCCCAGCCTGGCGCTCCGTGTCTACGGTTCAGATGGATGGTGGCGACCTCCTTATAGCTCAACTCCCATAGTCATTGGGAAGGCCCAACTGGGATCCAATTGATGATCAGAAGGGCAGACCACACAAACAGGCAGCAAGGGCACCTGGGAGATGTGGACAATCCTCAAACGAAGGGAGAATGCGCCTGGCAGATGCTCTGAATGTACCTATTACACCTGGACAGGAGAGTGTGGAGAACGAGTGAGCAGACTGAGGTACAAGGTTCCCTCATGGTGTGGCCCTGTCTGCCTACATTAGGGTCATGAAAGTACCTACAGCACAGGGAGGGTTTGTCGAGAAATTGGAGTGAGCTAATACAGGTGGTGCTTTCAGAAAGCATATTCTCTTACGAAGGTTAACTAGGTTCATTATTTTCCATTTTCATTGTTCATCTTTTTTTTTTCTTTTTTAAATAAGGAAACCAGGCTCCAGAAGTGTTAACTAGCTGGCTCATGATCACGCCTGTAGTAAGGGGTCGAGGCTTTCAGCATGCTACTATTTTCCATCCACTCCATCCTGGCTGGAACAAGATACACAGTTCCCCTAACACCTACTCTTTCCATTCCTTCAATCCCCGATAAATATTCCCGAGGGCTGTCAAAACGATGTCTTGGCTTACTGATATTGAGAGGAGAAAAGGGGAATCCAGAATAGGGTGCAGCCCACTCATCAAAACGAAGGCTATATGGCTTACTACACCCACTTTCCCCACGGTCTCTTAGTCATGGGCATGAAAATATGCCCCTCACCCCAAGGGGCATTCCAGAATGTTCCTTTTGGCTTCCCGGAGTCCTTTACCTGGGAACAATGTCTTCATATCTCCATCACCTTAAGTTTCCCAAGATGCAGTGCCACAGCAGGGGGCATGGCACTTAGCAGCTGCTCAATGAATGGTAACCACTGAAATTCCAGGGAGGAGAACAGAGGGTGGCCAGGCAGGTACGGGCTCTGGGGAGGCCCTTGGGGTCAGTGGGGATGTTCTTTGACCAAGGCAATGGTCAACTCCAAAAGGAGCCTCTCGATCCCAGGATGAGCAGCACCTTTGAATGGGGCCTGGCCAACCCGACCTCACAGTCTGCTCTGGTTCTCCAGAGAGCTGTGGGCTGGAACAAGATTCCCCACTTTGCTCTAGAGCCTAGGGTTTTCCTGGTTGCTCGTGGGTTTTAAAATGCTCATCTTCCGACACTGTCTTGGGCAAAGCTCCGAAACTATTCATGGGTTTTCCATTTCTGACCACAGTTCACCGCCATCCATCATGGTTTCCATGGTTAAATCCTCTGAAAAAGTGGGCACCCTCTTCCTTCTTCAAATGCTGTTCTAGTCTGGAAGCTCTGCTGAGCGATGTTCACTTTGGATGGCCCTTCTGGTATCTGAAATGCCAGTGACATAGCTTCCAGCATCACAGCAACACATAAGCCAACACCATCTAACAAACTGGCCAGGCAGCAGTTCAAATGTTTAGTTAAACTCAATCTTTTACTGTACATCATACTTCATAATCACTGTGTATCTTCCCAACGTGAAGGAAGTGAAGAGATGTCAAAGGGTTAATTAGTCCTGCAACTTGTTTTTTGCACACTTGGAACAAGTGTTCTCCTTCCCTGCTGTTTCACCGATGAGGAGTCTTACCTGTCCAGGTGAGTTTTGTTTGTTGTTTGCTTGATTGTTTTTAATAGTTACTATTTGCTAAGTCTTATCCATTTGAAGCAGGATTTATTCTCTCTCTCTTTTTTTTTTTGGTAGAAGATTAACCTGAATGGATGCCGAGGCTAAGATAGGATACAAATGTAACTCACAAACCCAAGCTCAAAAGTTATAGGATTTTCATTGCCTGATTTAAAAAATATTGCTGAGTTGAACTTCTAAAATAAATGGACCACATTTTTATGCAAATAATGCATGCCTTCTATGTTGCCTGCCAGCTGCACCCTCCCCCACGGGGCACTTTTGTGCCACTACGCCATTTAAAAATAGATATTAGCACAGAGCACATACACAAATAACTCCTGGGGAGAAGAGAAGGCTAGCAAGCAGACATGGAAGGTACAGGTGATCTGCATGAATTCACAGTTTGCCACCAAAATACCATTTCGTCTGCTACATGGCTTTGGGTTCCCCGTAAGATTTAATGGAAAAAGACCAAACGGCTCCTAACAGAGTGCCCAGGACACTGCCCTGAAGCCAGCAAGCCAGGGAGCCCAGTGATGTCCCCTACACAGAGCACAAAATGAAGCGCCTCCCTCCCTCCTCTTTGGATGTCCGAGGAGACCCAGGCCCTGGCTGCCTGTCCCTCAGCACTTGCCACAGAAAGCCTGGCCTCTCGGTGCCTCTGGAAAGGAGGCCATGGTCACCAGACTTGATGTTAGAGTGGCAGGCACACGGGAAGAAAAAAGCACAAAAGACCAGAAGGAAGTATACAAAACTGTGAACAGGGCTTTGCTCTGGACATAGGATTCTGAGGAAGTTCTTCGTTTGCCACAAAGTTGAGGATAAGAGCTTCACCAAATCACAGTACGGGAGATGCAATCAGACTGCCATTTCTGGGTTGAACATCTGGCCTTGGGGCAGGGGGGGGCAGGACAGAGCCACGTTTTGTTCTACTGCGTGTGCTGTCACGGTGAATCAGAGTGGACTCAATGGCAGCTACTGCCACTGCCACGCTGGCTAAAGAACACGGAAGGAAGAAGAAACAGAGCCCAGGAGTCAGGGAACGCTCCCAAGAGGGGCATGCGAAGAGCAGCTGGAACCTTCCAGGCAGGGCAGAGCATTCCACGTTCAAATGCACCAGGCCCCAGACCCTGCAAGTGCTGAGCTGGGGTGGAGGAGGGCTGAGTGGGCCTCCTGGGCAGGGTTCTGGACGCCCTGAGAGCAAACGCTGACTTCATCCTGGAGATGCTGGGACCTGACGCATGGGGGTGAGACCCAACCAATATCCAGGCCCCATGTGAACAGGTCTGTATCTTCTTCCAAGTCTGAGATGGGACAGGGGGTGGGGGGTGGGGGGCAGAGATCACCCCCTCAAAGGTCCCATTGCCAAATAGCCACTACTGTAGGATTTGTCCCAAGGTTAGCCCAGGCATGGCCAAGGGGCCTTCTGCGATGCAAAAACGACTCAGAACAACTGTCACCATGTCTGGCCAAGCCAAGTGTGAAGCAGCCTCACCTTCCTCTATAATCCAGACAACAGCCACCAAGTCCTAAGAAAGCCTGGAGTAGAGTGGGCAGAGCATCCTCAGGGCCTTCCCTAGACTCACCCTGAGCCCCCAGCCTCGGTACAAGGAGACATTTCCCTGAGCAGTGACAGAGAGAGACATCTCTGGTCTCGCCAGGGCAAGCCCAAGGCCCAGGGCGTCCAGGGCTCTAGGAAGGCCTGTGAGTAGCCTGTCTCCACAACTCTGATGTTCGGAGGCAGTTGGGGAAGCCAGTGCACACCAAGGCCTCATCTCAGGACAAGGCGCACCTCGGGGCCCCATAAAGCCACTCAGAGAAAGCAACAAGAAGCCAGGCCTTTAACTCTGAAGCTGGCTCCTTAGAAGACTGGCGAGCCCCGAGACAAAAGCTTCGCTGGCCGATCCCCAGCAAATGACCTGGGCAAAACCCGGGCTCATTTCAGATAATCAAAGCAAAGGAAAAATATTGAATATAATTCCACAGCATAATGCATTATGATGGGCTTTTATGGATTTTGTGTATAATTTCACGTAACGTTAAAGAGGCGGCCATCATCTCTTACCCGCCGCTGGGTCACCGGCCCGGCACCAAACAACACTCCCGTCTTATTGTGCTCACAGTTGACACACTATTAGAGAAATGTGCAGCTGTCTTACTCTGCTATTCATTTCCTCATTACTATTTTATAAATATATGATTAACAGTTATTGCAGCTGCCTAATTCACATTTATTGCAAATGCAACCCCGCAAATGAATGCTCAAAGCAAAGAGATGTGGTTTTAGAGTCATTTAAATTTTACAGTTCCATTTACCCTGCTTTTTAATTTACTGTATAATGACCCTATTAGAATAAAGCACATCTGGAAGTTCTTTGGGGAACATTTAATTTTCTGGGGCTTCAGTACTAACAGAACTCGTACCATAAAGCCCACAGATGCTTGGAAAACTGGAGGAAACTCCCACCTTTTAGATTTTTTTTTTTAATGCTGAGATGCTGGTGAACTGCGCAGACCAGACAATGGCAGCCATGCACCCCGCATGGGTCCTCTGTGCTGAAGGCCGGGGACACTCCCATCCCCCCCACCCCACCCCCACACCCCCCCCCACCACACCCCAAGCCCTGGGCCTGGGTTGTCTGCTGTTTCCAGGGCAAAAACCTGAAACTGGCTCACTGGCTTTGGGATGTCCAAAAACCCTATCCCCTTTCCAGGAAGTAGGCCACTTCCTGGGCTGTGAATCCACCCCACCCCGGAATTTTCTTTCCTCTCTCTCCTCCCCACCAGAGCCCCAGGCCTCCATGGGTCACCCCCAAGCCACGCATCATGCAGTGCTCCAGAAGCTGAGGAAAAGCTGGTGTCCGCACGGTGCCCCACCTAGCAATCCTCCTGGCAGCGGAGGGTTCAGGGCCACGGGCTGCCAGCGGGCTGGCTCATTGGCGGACTCAGCCTGTGTGTGCAAAATTGATCGGCATAGTTAAGTACAGATCACTGCAGCAGAACTCGCGAGCGAGGAATAATGGGAATCCACTGCCATCGATTAGCTAATTTATGTTCTACAACTAATCGAAGCACAAATCTCATTAGCCACAGGTCAGTAAGGCTCGGAAAGAAAAAGAAAATCATTTTGGTAGCCTAGTTGGCTGTAAAGACACAATTAGAAGCTAGCGGATTTTCCGGGCTCCGGGGCCTATCCTCGCAGGGCTCAGCGTGGGTAGAGAAAGCTGGGCCGGTTGCCCCCACGGTTCTCCGGGCCGCGGGAACCAGCCACAAGGCTGTTTCACGACCAGGGAGGCTTCTCACGGTGAATGCAGTAAGGAAAAACAGGTCTTTGTTGTGGAAGGCTCCCTGTGATCCAGGGTGGCTGTGCGTCCAGTGGACCCCGAGAATCCTGATCTGTCCCCAACTTGCAGGAGTGGAAAAATGCAAGCTGTAATGATGAGGAGGAGGACACGGGGCTGGCTCAGGCTTTCCTAGTCCCTGGTGGCCTCGTGGGTTATGCTGGACTGCTTACCTCAGAGTCAGCCCTTGGAACCCACCCATGTTTTGGCAGGAAACAGATGCAGCGTTCTACTCTCATAAAGAGTCATCGCGTCTCAGAAACCCACAGGGCCGTTCTACCCTGCCCTGTAGGGTCACCATCAATTGGAATCCACTGGTCGGCCGTGACAAGGTTTTCTTTCTCACTGTTACAGACATTTCCAGATCTGCCTGGCTGCAGCAAGGAAAACTCACCTGCCCTGAGAGATCCCTCGTGCGCAGGGACTTTGAACGAACATCAAGGATGGCAGCGATGACAGGACGGCAGGAGAAAACGCAGGTGCTTCAACTGCAGGATAAGAGGCCAACCTCAGGTGTGATCGATTGAAGCCCCATCCCACTACCACAGGCTTCTGGGACAGAGCCCTGCAGGAGAGGCCCGTGGGACAGCTTCCGCGAGGGAAGAGAGTTTCAACCATGTTGGTGTACCAGGGCTAGGGAACAAGGGCTATATAAGGCCCACACAGTCATCAATACCAGCAAACGCACGCACCTCACTGAAGAAAATCATCCCCAGCCATCGCATTCGAGGTGAGTTAAATGTTTGATCAGTATGGCTCGAGAATGGTGTTTAAAATGCCCAAGTGGCCACTGGTGGAAACAAGGTCCTTCACCCCTGCCAGGCCCCCAACAGCTCTGCCTTCTGCAGAAAGGGCAGCGGGTCCAACTGGAGGCCTCTGCTGAACGACCGGGCAGAGTTCCCACATGGCCAGGTCTCCTGGTTAAGTAAGTAAGAAGACAGCAGTCTGGGTCCCAAGTCTTTTCATGGACCCATTATTTCCACGTCATTGCAAGTAGCCATCTCGGGTCTCTGAGAGGCATGGCGGCCAGGTGGCCAGGTAGCGCTCACTTGGGGAGTCCTAATCCATGTTCTGTTGATACAATAGTCTAGACGTGTCTGCCAGGCCTGTGAGGTCCTGGAGGGGCAGGGATTTCTCATGTGTCCAGAAGAAAAGAGTGCTTAAGAGTTGGAAACAGGAGTACCGATCTCCCATGTTCCATCAGGTCTGGCCCAAATGCCCCCCAAATGAAAAAAAAAAAAAGTTGGATATGTTTTTTCTTCTGCATCTGGACATGTTTGAGAGAATTGATTCCCTCACCTCTCTTTGTGAATGTCAAAGCCATTCTCCCTCGTGCCATCCTGCTGATGGTGCCTGCAAGCCAGTGCCACGTGAAGGAGCAGATGGCCAGGTCTGGCCTGGCCTGGGTCTGAACTGCCAAGCTATTGACTGACATCCAAGCACCAGTCAGTTGGAGCCAGGAGGACCCTGTCTGTCCCCAGTACTCTCAGGAAAGAGAACATTCCCACTTGTGTTTTCCCACAGCTCTGTGTCCTACCTTCCCTCACAGACAGGTAAACAGGTGAACAGGTAAGCTCGGGCAAGCTTACAGACTCGGAAACCCACAGGGGAAGTTCTAACCTGTCTTATAAGGTTCCTGTGAGTCAGAATCAACTCAATGGCAGTGAGTCTGGTTTTGAGTTTGGGAGGAAAGTACATGGTCAGCTTCACAAGACAATGCAAACTTGTTTTCTAAAATCGTTTTCCACTTGACTCTCTCACTATTAGTATCGTCCCCACATGCTTGGTTTTGTCAGATTTCTCAACTTTTGTCAATCTGACAAGTATAAAGTGGCACACAATCACGGTTCGGATTTGCATTTTCCCGTATGTAAATGAGGGCATGCTTTTCCTACGGGCTTATAGAGCCATCCCTAATTCAAATGCAAACCACCACCATTGAGGCACTGCCTGCAGGTCTCCCATAGACCCTGCATGACAGTGTAGAATTGCCTGTGCATTCTCCTATAAAATGCCTGCTTATTATATCTTTTGTCCATTTTTAATAAGTCATTTGCCTTTGATTAATTAGTCCCCATTTGTTTATATCCTGTAAACTAAGCTCTTAGCGTATGAGGGAACTTCAAAAAGGTCATGGAAAAAGGGAATCAAAGATGGTGGATTTTTCCCATGAGCTTTTTGAAGGCACTTCATATAGGTTGCAAGGATCTTTTCTAAGTTTTTGTTGGAAGATCTCAGGGTTTAAAGGGCCGGTGCTCTTTTGCTGCTTCTGCTGCGGCTTCTTTTTCTTCTTCGCTGCCATTGAGTCAGTCCTGCCTCACAGCAAGCCCATGTGCAGCCGAATGAAGCACGGTCCTGCCCTGCGCACACCTCACCAGGGGTATGTCTGCGCCCACGTGTCCGTCCATCTCCTCAAGGGCCTTCCTCTTCCTCACTGCCCCTCACTTCACCAAGCCTGATGTCCTTCTCCAGGGACCGGCCTCTCCTCACACCGCGTCCAAGCCTCGCCATTTTTGCTTCTGGCTGGGCTTCTTCCAAGACAGATTTCTGTTGTTGTTCTTTGGCAGTCCGTGGGGTTTTCAATATTCAGGACCAGCACCACCATTCAAACGCAGCGATGATTCTTCAGTCTTCCTTCTTCAATGTCCAACTTTCACAGGCATATGAGGCGAGTGAAAATACCAGGGCTTGGGTCAGGTGCACCTCAGTCCTCAAAGAATTACCCTTGCTGTCCAACACTCTAGGTCTGTGCAGGAGGTTTACCCAATGCAATATATCACTTGATTTCTTCACTGCTGCTTCCATGAGCATTGATTGTGGATCCAAGCAAGACAAAATTCTTGACAATTTCAATATTTTCTCCATTTATCACGGTGCTACCTATCGGACCAGTTGTCAGTTTAATGTAGTTTAACCTAATAGCTTTTGGTATTTTGTTTTTAAAATCTTTCCTTATAAGAATCGCTTATAGAATAGTTCAGTTTTGCCCTTTACATCTAATCCACGTGGGATCGGTTTGGCATACGGCATGAGACAGGGATTTCATTTTCTGTCCTCCGCATTGTTAATGTCCCGAGCATCCCTTGAATAGTCTGTGGTTTTTGTTTGTTTGTTTGCAATGCCACGTACGCATGGGCGGCCTCAAGCTTCCTATCTGGTTCCATTAGACTTCTATCTGTTGTTGGGACAGCACGCCACTACTGCAGTGGTTTCAGCTTTCTATTGCATCGTCATGTGTGGTAGGGCAGGTTCCCTCCTCCACGCACACACAACTTAATCTTCCATGTTCAGTTTTCCAGGAGGAAAAGGAGAAGAAGATGGGTAGCTGGTTTCCACATGCCAGACACTGTGCTGAGGACCTGGCACGTCTTATCTCACTGAAACCACAGGCACCCTGACAGAAGGAGAACTCGTGGCATCATGGGTAAGCACTGAGCTGCCTGCCGATGGGCTGAGTTGGCTGCGCAGGAGAAGGTGTGGCAGTCTGCTGCTCTCGGTGTCGTGGCCTTGGACACCCCGTGGGGTGGTTCTGCCCTGTCCTTCGGGGTGGCTGTGGGTCGGTTTAGCTTGGGAACCCTCCAGGGAATGTTTGTTTGTTTGTTTGTTTGTTTGTTTGTTTAACCTCTGTATTATAAATTTTAAAACTGGGACTCGGAAGGATTGAGTGGCTTGCCAAACCACTTAACCACAATCACAGCAACAATACAAACTCTAGCCCAAGTCTATTGGACTCCGGAGCCAGGGCTCTTGTAGCTCTAACAAGGAAGCTTGGCTCCTTCAGGACCAGTGGTGAAAGGGGCGAGGCCTGGAGGGTGAAGGGAATGTGGAGCGGAAAGGGGGAACCGACTACAAGAGTCTAGGTATTGCCTCCTCCCTGGGGGAGGGACAGCAGAGAAGAGGGTGGGGGGAGATGTCGGACAGTGTAACTTATGACAAAACTATAATAAGTTGTGGATTATGGAGGGTTCATGAGGGAAGGGGGTGGGGAGGGAGGGGGAAAATGAGCAACTGATATTAAGGGCTGAGGTGGAGGACAAATGTTTTGAGAATGATGAAGGCAGCGAATGTACCTATGTGCTTGACACAATGGATGGATGGATGGATGGATGGATTATGATGAGAGTTGTACGAGCCCCCAATAAAATAATTTAAAAAAAGAAAAGAAAGTAAATATCTAGAAAAGAATAATGGCAACATATGTAGAAATATGCTTGATACAATTGCTGTATAGATTGTTATAAGAGTTGGGAATGATGAGGACAATGAATGAACAAATGTGCTTCACACAATTGATGTATGTATGGATTGTGATAAGAGTTGTATGAGCCCCTAATAAAGTGATTTTAGAAAATTAAAAAGAAAAAAAAAAACAAGGAAGCTCGGATTCCCCAAATCAGGTAGAGGCTCTCCATTTTTTGAGATCCTCCCTCCCCACCCCACCCCGCCACCACCCCAGCACACGCACGCGCACATACACACACTTCTCCGCCCTCCTTGAAAAATAGGAAATGTGCCCCTGGGTCTCCGAGGGTGGGCCATAGCTGGTGTCAGGAAACAGACTCGGACGGCCCTTGCAGTCTCCCTGGACATGCTGCGAGCCCGGCCGACTGCTCTTGCTGTACATTTCTCCCTAATTGTGAAGCATTCTCTGCTCAACCTGGATTGGCAGGAGAAGGGGGAGCAAAGTGGAAGCCATTCCAGACAAGATTCACCTTCCTGCCTCTCGCCTTTGCCAAGCAACTCGAGAAAATGCCTGCGAGGGAGCTGCACCGCCGCCCCTCTGCTCTCGGGCCACGTAATAAAACCAACCGGCCTGCCGGACTCGCCGGCCTTAATTACGTGGTTGAAGTTAAATATATTTTATGGACAAAAGCAACGCGAGACAGATTCTTCATACAAAGGATTCCAGCTCATTTGAGATTTGACCATTTTCAAACGTAATAATTACAAATTCTGCAACAATTGCAAAGGTCAGATCGAATTCCACTGCCCGTGATGAGATGCCGTGCCCAAGGCTGCAGCGAGGACCAGCTGAGGATGACTCACGCAGGACTGGACGGGAGAAGGGACGCAAGACCAGGGAGGGAGGCAGGCCTCCCTCCGCATGCAAACGTCGGCATCAATTAGGATCGGTCCCGCTTCCTGGCCAGTTCTAATGGCAAATGTCCGACTCATTGTTCCAGTTCTGTCACAGTGCCTGTCTAAGACTTTGTTCTCTTAACCAGCTGCCCTGCCCATGTCTGCACATGACTGTTCCAACGCCAAGCACCGATGTAACAGCCACGTTGGGATGGCTTAGGGGGGTGGACCCCTTATTGATTCTTCTTCGGTCTTCCTGATTCAATGTCCAACTGTCACATGCATATGAAGCAATTAAAAACACTACGGTTTGGGTCAGGTGACCCTTAGTCCTCAAAGTAACACCCTTGCTTTTCAATACTCTAAAGAGGTCTTGTGCAGTAGATTGACCCCACCCAGCTCAACTTTTGATCTCTTGACTGCTGCTTCCAGGAGCATTGATTATGCATCCATACAAGACGGAATCCCTGCCAACTTTTATCTCTTCTCCACCTATTGTGGTGCTACCTGTTGATCGGAGGGTTTGGGTCTTTACAAGGAGAGAGCAGGAAAGCAGCCAGGTCCCCTGATCTTACCACCATGAGGACGGCTCCCGAGCTGTGGTCCAGCACTCCCACCCGGCTACTTTTTCCAGTGCACAGAGCAAGAGCTCCAGAAGAGAGGGCCCCAGACCCCAGCATCTCAACACAACCCAGACCACAGCTCCCAGTGTGCAAACACTATGGCTTGACTCACTGCCCCTTGCCCAAAGGGGCTGTCACTACCATGTGCCCCCTTCCCTTCCAACCAGCTGGGCAGCAACTCTCTGGGAGGAGGGGGGAGCGGAATTCTGAGACAGTCCAGTCCATGAACCCAGGTTCTCCAAAAGCTTCTCTAAACAAACTGCATAAAGCACCATCCATCGGGAAATGAAATCCACTCTGGCGGACCACCACCGAGAGTATTTCCAAAAAGTATCCTGGTCATCTCAGGCTCCCTCCCCTACCCCGACTCACCTCACTCCTCCCATGGATGGAGATGAAGGCTTATTTCCTTAGCCTGGCACACAGACACACTGGCAGCTGGCCTATGCCAAGGCTCCCTTCTGGTCCAGGGTCTGGTCACCCTTGGGTGCTCAGTCCCAGCTGGACATTAGCTCAGGTGGAACCCTTGCGCTGAATGCCTGAAATATACTTCCTACTCTAGCCAACTTGACCCCCAACAGGGGCCCCTATGGGCAGCTTCATGTCCCTTATGCCTTCAGGGCACTTTCATGGACAAGCACCTACGTAGCTCTTCCTGGGTGTTCACTGCAACCACCCCAGCAGTGCCAGGCGGATGCATACACAGCTAGAGATACAGAGGCTCCTCCAGAGGCTGAGGGGTTGGTCACACTGGTCCTAAAACCAGTTGAGACCAAATCATGCTACTGCCGGGATTGCCTGAGTCCAGACTGGCTTGGGGGTCCCCTCTGTACCCCATAGCTTCTGCTGACGCCTTGTATTCTCTGGCTGACTAGTGGTCATTGGACCCCTGAAAGATGGGCATTGCCTCATGTCCAGGCTTGCAGATGAAATGAGCGAACCACCGAGAAAGACATGTACCGGTGAGCAGATTTGTCGCATAATTGACCACTCACTGCCATCCTGGAAATTCAACTCATAGCACCCTATAGGACAGAGTAGGACTGCCCCGAGGGGTCTTCAAGGTGTTCATCTTTATGTGAGCAGACAGCCTCGTCTTTCTTCCGAGGAGTGGCTAGTGGCTTCGAACTGCTGACCTTACAGCTGGCAGCCCAACACATAACTCACTGCACTCCTCCTTCAATAACAGCCACATGTACTTACATATTAAAACAACACTGCCGAACCATGAACTGGACAGTTGTTCTAGAGAAGACCGTGTGCGCGCAATATATTATGGGCTGATCAACTGAGAGCCCCAAGGATGCCATGCCGATTGGCGTGGCTCCAACCTTAGCAAAGTTTAGTTCCAGGCTCCTCCCTTCTCAACACCCAGCAAGCTTCTGGGTTGGCAGTCAGTGCCGACAGACGCATGCTCAGGGCCCAGATCGGCACAGCCTATCAAACGTAATGTTAGAAAGATGAATCGCTTGCCTGATTCGTTGTGTCTGGAGGCCCAGGGGTGTAAATCACATGGATCCAGATGTGCAGCAGGTCTGTGGCAAACCACGCAAACCACGAAGCAGGGAAGTTCCTCCAGCTCCCGGCTCAGCTTCAGGATCAGTGCTCGGCAGATGGCTGGGCAAACGAGCACGAGAGAAAAATTAAAGGCTGTCTGTATCTTTCAACTTGACATGGAGAACAGTTGAGCTGCTAGAAGCTAAGAATGACCACAGAATGTAATTACGATCGTAATGAGAATGGGTTAAGCTTAAACTATTTCTCATTTTCATTGCAGTCACTGCCACAAGATGGAGTGAAGATTAATGCCAGGCCATTTCCTGTGCTTGTTATACTCTTTGTCAGTAGAATAAAACATCCTAATTTGAGTATCTCATGGATACGGAGAAGGATGGCCCTGGAGGGGTGGCCACGCTGAACACTAGCCAGATCCCCGGGCCCCTCTGGGTTCCTCTGTGGTTGGCAGAGCCACCAGTGGAATCGGGGCAGGCACCCAGCCTACCTCCCCATCCTGCAGCCTGGACTAAGAGGCTGAACCTCCTCCACCAGGCTGCTGAG
Source organism: Echinops telfairi (assembly GCF_000313985.2). Lineage (NCBI taxonomy): Eukaryota > Metazoa > Chordata > Mammalia > Afrosoricida > Tenrecidae > Echinops > Echinops telfairi. The sequence goes on from NW_022103968.1 coordinate 7,248,566, forward strand.
CCTCAGCTGAGAAACTGGCTGGTACCAAGGCATGGTCACGTGGGAGGAAGGCCAAGGGGCATCTGCTTCCAGATTAAAACAGCTGAGTTCATGCGGAATAGCATTGCCCCCATCCTGTGAACTTGATCAAGACACAGCTCTGCTTGAAGAAACACAGACGAGGTGATGGGGGGCTGCAGACAGACAGCGGGGCTTGGCTGCTGGTCAAGAGGTTGGAGGTTTAAGTTCGGCCAGAAAGGCCTGGCGATCTTCCAGAGCCCCAGCACTGAAAACCCTGGGGAGCACAGGGCCCCTCTTCATGGACACGGCATCCCCATGAGTCAGAGTCAATCAGATGACAAGTTAGGGCTTGGTTTTGTTTTTTATCATTTTATTGGGGGCTCATACAACTCCTATCACAATCCATCCATCCATCCATTATGTCAAGCACATTTGTTGCCGTTGACATTGTTTTTGTCTTGCTCTGTGTGTGAGAGGGTGGGTTTGGGGCGTTTGGGTTTTCTGTTGGCTTCGGGTCACACAGCTTCAGGGCCCAGTCACTGGCGGCATAATCGCGGTGCTGGTCCTGCCTTGGGACAACTTCACGATCAGACGCAGGCTCATTAATATTCTGATGAGGCCGCACCTCTAGGACCTTCCGTTCCTATCAGTAGTTTGCAGCAAGAGGATTCTTTGAGCGAAGCTGGACCTGAGGGTCGCGGCTCTGAAACAGCAGGGAGCAGAGCCGCTTAGGGTCAAGGCGGAGAGGGGCCCTAGGTCTGACAACCCCTTCCCACTGCTCCTAAGGGTGCAGCTCCTACGAGGAGCCCTGTTGGAAAACCACAGCACATGGGGATGTGGATTGGCTCCGACTGTGTGGCCTGGCTCTCAGGGATGTGTCCTCGTCCTTGGCAGGACACCTTGGAGGCCACCTCATCCTTGACATCTTCCCTAATCTCTAAGCAGTCTTAGCCCCTGCCCCTGTCTCTGTTTTGATACTCATCTCTCTAAACCAGCAGTTCTCAACCTGTGGGTCATGACCCATTTGGGGGGTCGAGCAACCCTTTCAGAGGGGTCGCCCGATTCATAAAAGTAGCAAAATGACAGTTATGAAGTAGCAACAAAAATAATTTTATGGTTGGGGGTCACCACAACATGAGAACTGTATTAAAGGGTCAGGGCATGAGGAAGGTTGAGAACCACTGCTCTAAACTGTTTCCCTCCCTTGGGGCCCATATCCTTCCAGACCAGGACTTCTGCACAGACAGGTCTGTATGGGATGGCTTGCGGCATAGCACCGAGCGGACACAAGCCTGAGCGAGCAACAGTGGGGTTAGCCAGAGAGGGAAGGAGGGTCCCACACACACCACTCCAATGGCATCTTTCCTTCCTGAGGGCTGGTCCCCCAAGGTGACCTGCCCTGAGCCTTTAACCTCTCCTCGCTCCCCTTTCTCTGGACTGTATCACTGCTGCCCACCTTTCACAGGGTCCTCCCTAAAGCCAAATAAGAATTTCATGAAGATGTGGGGGTTGTTGGCACTGCTGCTAGGAACCTGTCACATGTTTAGTAAATCCGATTTCATTTTCTGATGCTTGGGTGCGCTGGAAGACTACGTTTCCCAGCCTCCTCTGCAGTGAGGTCAGGGTCATGTGACTGAAGTCCAACCAACAGGATGTGATGTATACCAAATCCAGGAATCTCTGGACAGTCCACGATACCAATATTTCTCAACGGGGGCGATTTGCCTGCCTGTCCCCTCCGAGAATATTTGCAATGTGTAGAGACTACTTTTTGTAATCTCAAGCGGTGGTGGGGGCCGGGAGAGGAGAGTTCCTAGCATCCAATACATAAAATCCTGTGTCATGTCCTACAGTGCACAGGACACCCCTCGACCAAGAACTCCCAGGCCTAACCGTGGCTCAAACAAAAAAACTGTCAGGATGGCACAGGTGCAGGTGCTGTGTCGTTATGCTGTACATGGGGGTGCTCCGAGTGGAAACCAGCTGAGGGCACCGAACAATGGCTTCAGCTCCCCCTAGTCCCCAGCTACGGTCGCCCTGGAGAAACGCCAGCATCTGGAGCCACCGCTAGAAAGATCGTGACCAAGAACAAGTCTTCCATCCGTATCAGATTGGAAGGTGGGAGGGAAACCCTTCTTCCTGGGGGTGGGGGGGCTGCATTTGGGGAGGACTTGCCATGTTTTGCAGAAGAGCGCTGGTGGCGTGGTGGTAACGCGCTGGGCTGAGATCTGCATGGTGGCAGTTGGAAACCACCAACAGCTCCCAGGGAGAAAGCCTGGGCTTTCTACTCCTATCAACAGCCTCCCGCAGCGGGGCGCTACGAGTCAGCATTGACTGGATGGCAGCGGGTCACCGTGTTTCCCAGCCTAGTCTAGCCTGCCTTCCACAGCAGCCCCATGCGGCGGCATGGCAGAAGAAGGGAAACCTGGACCGGAGTCTGAAGAGATGAAGACAAGTCTTCCATCACTTGCCTTCTGGTCTTGAGTAAGTGGGTTTCCCTTTGGGAGCCACAGTCTCTTTACACAAGGAGGAGAGTAAATGGGGTGACTTCCAAGTCCCTCCAATTCCAAGACCCCCAACGGCTGGATTCCACGAGGGCCTCTGCCAGAGATGCGGTACCACATCCTGGGAACCGGAAGGAACATGCAGTGGGCGCTGACTGATAAGCAAAGCCGCATCAGGTATTCAAATGACAGCGGGAAGTGCCAATGAGTTTGAAGAATCACATCACAACTTGTAGGGATGAAATGACATGACAACTGTGATAGGCACCCAAGATGCCACCCTCTGGCATACAGGCCCTGTATAATTCTCTCCCCTTGGGTGTGGGCTGAACTTGTGAATGAATGAACTATCACTGGGATGATGGGTTTCTGTAACCTTGAGTTCGCCAAAAGGGAGATTACGCTGAGTGGGACTGGCCTCCTCGACTGAGCCCGGAAGTGTCAGGGATTTTCCTGCTGGCCTGGAAGGGGACCTGCATCTGCACAGGGGCAGTCTCTAGACACGAAGAGCTTCCTCCCATGGCCACACGGACCAGACTCATGCCAGCAACCATGTGAGCTCGGAGCAGGGCCCGAGTCTGGCTGACACTTTGGTTGCAGCCTTGTGGAGCCTGAGAGGAGGATCCAGCTGAGCCAAGGCTCTTGAGCATTGAAAGCTGAGAGCCGACAAATGCATGCTGTGTAAACAGCCAAGCCGTGATGGGTTCTGGGAGTTGCTGTGAAATTATTCAGGAAGAAACATGAGGGCGAGTCAAAGCAAGTCTGACAGAAATCTAGTGGTGGCTGAACCTGAGGGGTCGGTGTGTTGAAGTCCATCACAGTACTCTGCCCACTTGTGTGAAGGTCTGAATGTTAGATAACGAGGAGGGTGGAGGGAGAGTGGGTAGGAAAGAGGGAACCGATTACAAGGGACTATATGTGACCTCCTCCCTGGGGGGCGGACAACAGAAAAGTGGGTGAAGGGAGACGTCGGACAGGGCAAGATATGACAAAATACCAATTTATAAACTATCAAGGGCTCATGAGGGAGGGGG
>NW_022103968.1:7252346-7254699 GCF_000313985.2 Echinops telfairi
AAAATGAGGACCTAATGCCGGGGGCTTAAGTGGAGAGGAAATGTTTTGAGAATGATGGGGGCAATGAATGTACAGGTGCACTTTGCACAGTTGATGTATGTATGGATTGTGATAGGAGTTGTATGAACCCCTAATAAAATGATTTTTTTTTAAATAGAATATTCCAGTAGTATTTCTTGTAAGATTGGTCTGGTCTTTACCACTTACCTTAATTTATTTTTATCTTGAAATGTCCTGATGTCACCATTGTATTTGCGGGACAGTTTTGCTAAATATATGATTTTTGGTTGGCAATTTGTTTTCTTTCAGATTTGTTTTTAAATTAAATCATTTCATTGGGAGCTCGTGCAGCTCTTGTCACGGTCCATGCATGCATCAGTTGTGTGGGCGCATTTGTACATTCATTGCCCTCATCTTTCAGAGTTTTATGGATGGCATCCCACTGCTTTCCTGCCTTCTGAGAAATCAGACTTTAGTCTCATTGATTCTCCGTCGTAACTAACTTTCCATTTTCCTGGGCTACTCTCAGGAGTCTTTGCTGCTCTTTGGTTTTGAAAAGTTTGATTATAATATATCATAATTATTTTTTTTAAAAAAAAGAACGCCACATCAGAATGTTACCTTTAAGCTGAAGCCCTGGCCATTTTATTCACCATTGTCTCTATCCCTCCTGGCACCTAGTCAGCACACCCTCCATAGCTGTTAGATAAACTGATTGACATATTTTGTCTGACTTTACTTAACTCCTGTTAGTTGATAGCCACCGCCCGTCTGTCTGTGTGTCATACTGGGGTGCCGTCACATATCAGACTCATGCTAGCATCTGGGGTGCCGATGTACTAAATGCCAACGGGATCGCCCATGGTGGACGGGTTACAGCATTGCTTCCCGACAAAACCAGATACCAAACCATGACTCAGAACCAACTCAACGGCAACTCTTAAGAAGAGCATCGCATAACCTCGTGGGATTGTCCCATCTGATTCGCCTGGACCCCGGCAGTCAGCAACATGAGCACCATCGTCCAGGGGAAAGGGTTGAGGCCCAGGGCGCTTGTGATTCCAAGCCAGGTGACCAGTGACGACTGATGAGTCTAGGACCGAGGTCTTCTGGTTCTTGATTCAGCGTGCCCTGGCCTCGCTCTGCAGTCTACTACCTGCCATCCAGGTTGTCTTCGGGATTTAAATAGCTGCTGGTTCGCTGTGGTTTATCAGGAGAATTTACGCACCGCCGCCGTCATCTTGAGACATCCGTTAGGAAATCCAGGCAGGCAGGTTAAATGTTAATTTCCTTTCTACTGTACCATTTTCTAACCTCGTTCCATGAATCAAAGTGAGTAAAAGGTTCTTCACTTACCGACATAAAACAAATTGAACAAATTATGTTACTTAACTGAGGAGGAACTAGTCCTGCCGTGGATTCTGGTCCAGCCTCAGCTGAGCTTTTTCTCCGCAGTAGCATTAATTTGCAAACAAGGTCTGCCTTTTTCAATGTCATTTTACACTGATCTCCTTCACATATCAGCTGCACCCTGTGGGTGGTCCTGCTGCAAGGGCTCTGCCAGCCTGCCAGGTCCCACCCTGCTCCAGAGCCAGCCACGAACCACCGTCAGGGCCAGCCCGTGAATCAGAGCTGTGGGGAAACCACTGCTAAAGAGGAGAAGGATGGCACGGGAGTGTGCTGAGGGCTTGCAGGGAGCAAGTGCCTTCGCCAATGCAGATGATCAGCACAGCCCGCTACCTATTTCTTTTTCACACAGCATCCTGCTCATGGAGAGAAAGGACGTTAGGTTCCTGTCCCCTGGGGCCATTGGGCTCCTGTTTGGAGTGGTCTTTGGGGGAGTGAAGGGGGCCTTGTCTCTGAGTCCACGCCCTGCATGGGACACATGGTTGGGTCTTGCTGGTGGAGAGTGTGACGGGGGCAGTAGTAGGCTGTTGGCCCTCTATATGGTGTGCATGTGCAATGGCCAGGGCCCCCTGGAGAGATGGGAGGTAGGACCAGGCACAGCAAGAGTTATGGAATCAGTACCCCAGACAGGGGACTGTGAGCAGGGTAAGTGAGCAGCCCCTCACTTGCTCTGAGACATGGGCTGTGGTCAAACCCTGGCTTTCTTGTTGTAAAATAAAGACATTAACACCTGGAGCAATGACGTGTGTGTTCCTGTGATGTTGGCACCTGTGCCCCCAGATGTTTCAGGTACCAGGCACCAGCAGTCTCCACCATGACGACAGATTGCAGAGGAGCTTCCTGACTGAGACAGACTGGGAAGAAGGACCTGTGACCACTTTCTGTAAACTAGACTTGAAAGTAAACAGGCAGTGCACATGGTGTGCGTGGTAGTCAGGTTTTGTCT
>NW_022103968.1:7255936-7287954 GCF_000313985.2 Echinops telfairi
AAAAAAAAAAAAAGAACATGGAATGTATGCTGCCTGAATCTAGGAAAATGAAAAGTGGTCCAAATGAAAGGGAGCGTTTGAAGAAAGATTGCCCTCCTAGGCACTGGTGACCTGACGTAGACTGGGGTCGGCCATTTTGACTTGGACAAGCACACGGTCTGCCATGCCAGAAATGACACCTGGAGAGAAAGGGTGTCACATGTGTGGTCAACAAGAACGTCTCAAGATCTATCCTGAAGTACAATGCTGTCAGCAATGGCCAACCACTGATGTCGAAGATGAAAAACATTGAACTGAAACTGACCAAATGTGCAATGAAGCTGCATGGATAATTACTCGTGATTGGAGTGTAAATGTTGGGGACAAAGAAGAAGGGTCCGCGGTTAGAAAATACAACGTTGGTACCAGACGTGATGCCAGAGGTCCCATGATAGAATTTTGCAAGATCACCGACCTATTCCTTGGAATGTTTTTCCAACGGCATCAATGTGACTATATGCCTGGGCTTCACCAGGGAATCAAACGGACTAGCCCTGTGGAAGGAGACTCTGGACGAGTCTCAGCAGCACAGAGCTGGAGCAGGGCCAGCGGTGGGACGGGCTGCCATCTGCTCAGACACAAGTTCAAGCTGAAGCGAAAGGAGAGTCACAAGAACCAAAGTGCAGCCTTGAGAACTTCCGACCGGAACGTATGGACCATCTCAAGAAGGGTCTGGCTCATTGACCCTAATGGCTGAAGGCCAGAGGGGTGGTGGGAGGACAGCAAGGACGTCGTGCATGAGGGGAGCAGAATGTCAGAGGAAAGGGGGCAAGGCCAAAGCGATGCCATAAGAGACTCTGAAACTTGCTCTTGCCGCTAGAGTAGCTGAAGACGATGGGGAAGTGATACCGTGGAAGAGCTAAACAGAAGGTTCCGGAAGTAAAGTATTAGCGTGAAAAGTGCGGAGCACAGAAGGTGTAGAGGCATAGAGATAAGAACTGAGGCCTGGGTTTATGGGAGAGGTCATGGTGGGGGGTGGGAGAGAGGGAGGGGGTCGAGGGAAGGGGGAAGGGAAACTGATTGTGACTTCACAACTCATTTGGAAAGCGGTTTAACCATAAAAAAGAAAAGAAAATGTTCTAAAATTGATTGTGGTAATGATTGCATAATTCTTCATGATACGATTGAACTATTTAATTGTATGGTATGTGGATTATGTGCCGATAAAACTGGAAGAAAATGTTAGTAGATATATCAATACAACTTTTAAATTAAAAAAAAATTTTAAAAAACGTGCAAAGACCTGGCGTTAGAAAACCCAAAGGAAAGAGCAGGCTCAGCACTTCTCAAGCTGGAAGAGCTGGAGGAAATAGTCAAGCCCTGTGCTGCAATATTGGAGGAGTCTCTGGGTAAACTCTTGAGCAGCGCACAACGCTTCAAAAGAAGATGCAAGAAGATGCACCGTCACTACCAAAAAGTACTGGTAGGTGTTCAACCACTTCAAGAAGTAGCATATAACCCACTAGGCCACCAGGGCTCTTTGATCTGGAGATTAGATGCCAGATCGAGGAGGCAACAGGGTCATATTGTCCCCAAGGCCGTTAGGGAAGAACCCCTCTTAGTCTCTTCCAGCTTCAGGTGGCCCTGCGTGTGTGCCCCTTGACACGTGCCATCATCCCTACGATCTCGGCCTCCATCTTCCCTCAGCACCTGCCCTGTCTGGGTCTCTGAGGGCCATCTAAAGGACGGTGGTCAGACTGTACTAGACCTTCCTCACTCCAGCATGACCTCATGGCAACTGCTAGCATCTACAAAGACCCTCGTGCCCAGTCAGGCTGCTTTCTGAGGTCAGGAAAGACGTGACTATCGGGGCTACTTTGTTCACCCCAGTGCAGAGAGAAACTACTGATTCTCTTCTTACACCTGCCCCACAAGGAAAAAGAGCCTCAGTCCCCAGGGATCAGTGTCCAGTGGCAGCCTGACTCAAAACGGGGCACATACACACTCTACCTCGCTCACAACAGCTGCACAGCATCATCAGCCCCATTTCACGGATGGGGACATCGAGGTTCACAACGGGAAGCAGTAAACAACAGAGCCCAGATGTGACCATCCCCAACACCTGTGGGTGTTTCTCTCAGCTACAAGGCTCTTGGGAACAGCTTGCCGCTGAAGGAACAGTTCTAGGCAAGGCATCTGCACATCTAACAGGCCATATTAGCAGTCCCCCCTGCCCCTCATCCTTTCAGGGATCCATGTGGGGGCCCGGGGGACAATCAAAGGAGAAGAACTTAAAAGCCACTTTAAATTTCAGACCCAATTCAATTTTGAAATATCACTCGTGAGACGTAGCCCCTAGACGAAATTTCTGGATGACTAATACTCTTCTTTGTCCATTTCAAGGGAAAATGAATGTGGCTGCTAACATTTGACATCAATCGTCCAATCACATGTTGTCATGTTATCGCTCAGCCCTGCCACAAAGGTAGAGGCGAGAGGCCACCGTCACAACGGTGCTGTTGGGAAAAAGGAACCAAGTCTAGGACTCTGGCGATAACAGAACACAGAACAAAACAGGGTTTGGCTACAGAAGCTTGGTGTAGTGGGTCATGTTGGGGAGGAAATGGGACAAGAAGCCAGAACTTTACCAAGGTGACTATTCATTTCCGGAGCCACTTTTAAACGCCCATCTGCATAGTATTTGGTTCTTATGTGGCATTCCACACCCCCATCATCTATGTGTGACTTGTGTGATGCTGCCAACTATGCCACTGATATTGCAAATACCAGTCACGGGTCTTAGCAAAGCTTCCAGACTAAGACAGACTAGAAAGGAAAGCCTGGCAAGCGACTTTAGAAAATTAGCCCATGAGACCCTCAGGGCAACGACAGAAAACGCTGTGTCATAAGATGCTGGAAAACAAGCCCCTAGGTTGAAAGTCCCTCAAGATGCACAGGGACCACAACAGGGGGCTGGAGCAGACCATCCTCACGAAGAGGGCGCAGGACCAGATAACATTAGGTTCTGATGCCTGTAGGGTCACCATGAGTCAGCACCAGCTGAGTGGCGCTCACAATAACAATAGTGTGCTGTTGACGGGCCTGTCCCAGCCACCAATTATACAATGAGCAAAGGGTCAATGAGAATGAAGTGGTGAAGTCTCCATAACTGATGTGAAAGAACAGGCCCGATTCATCTCCCATAACTCATTAAAAATAGAGTCTCCGAAAGAAGATTGAAGAAAGACAACACTCTGACATCAAAACATACTATAAAAGCCACTGTAATCAAGGCATCCTGGTATTGGTTCACAGAGAGGCACATAGACCAAGGCGAGAGAACTGGGAACTCAAAATTAAGCCCCAGTCATCCATGGACAACTGAATTTGGATAAGGGGTGAAACTCCCTTCAGTGGGGCAGAAACAATCTCCTTCATAAGTGGAGCTGGCTAGACTGGCTATCCACCTGCAGAACAACGAAACAGGACCTCGCTCGCACCACCCACAAAGTCTAATCCAAAGTGCATCACAGCCTAACTGTCAAATCGGAAAGTATGAGATTCCAAAAAAACCACATCGGAAGAGCACTATGAGACCTAGTCGCTGATAAAAATAGAATAACACACATTACAACAAATACAAAAATAGAAGAAAATTTAAAGCATAAGCTCATCAAGAGACTTTATTAAAAGAGTAAATAGACAACCCTCAGACTGGGACTAAAATATCCAGAAAAAATCATCCGATGCAGGTCTGATCTCTCAAATCTATAGAAAACAGCAATATCTCAACATCAAGAAGAAAAGCAATTCAATCATGTAACAGGCAAAAGATGTGAACAGAACCCCCACCTAAGAGGACATTCAAAGAATCAAGAAAACATACGAAAAGGTGCTCATACTCCTTAGCCATTCAGACAAACTCACTTCCATTGAGTGAACTCTGACCTGTAGTGATCCCATAGGACACAGTACAACTGCCCTGTGGGTTTCTCAGACTGTAACCCTTCACAGGAGCAGACAGCCTCGTCTTTCTCTCTTGGGGCAGCTGTCAGTTTTGAACTACTGACCTTGTGGTTAGCAGCCCAACACAGAACCCACCTCGCCACCAGGATTCCTTCATCAGCCTTTAGGGAGATGCAAATCTACACGAGAGTGAGGTGCCATCTTACCTTCACTACAATGGCGCTGACTAAGAAAAACCAAAAACCTGCTAGCAGCTAATGTTGGTGAGGATGTAAGGAGATTGGACCCCTCGTCCAGTGGGACTGTAAAGTGGTACGGCCACTCGGGAGACACATTCTCAAAAAACTAGAAGTCCTGCATGATCAGCAACCCCACTTCTAGATATGCACTTTAGAGAACTAAACATAATTATGCAGATAGGCGTGTGCATGTCTATATTCATTGCTGCTTAATTCACAGGGAAACGACCCAAATGTCCATCAATCGATGGATAGGTAAACATATCATAAGCCAGATAGACCCAGAGAGCATACTGCTAAGAGAAATAAAGGCAAAGGTGTAAGAGCAAATAGCGTATAATTCTTCTTTTAGAAGAAGGCAAGAGTAGAAAAACATCGAAGACCAACGTCCACTGGTAGTTACCATAATGGGAATTGGGAAGGTACGCTTTATACAGTAGTTATTTGGGGTGATGAGAAAAGTACTGCCAATTATGGACGTAATCGCACATAACACATCCAAAGTAACAAGGAGTATTTGAGCACAAATGGATCGGTACAGGCAACTTGGTATGCATGCAGGTACAGCTGAGTACATACGCGAGAACACACAGAAGTGTCTACAAACCCATGCAAACCAAACCCACTGCCATTGAATTCCTTCCAACACATAGCAACCCTCTGTAGGACAGAGTAGAACTGCCCCTGAGTGTTTCCAAGGCTGTACACATTTAAGGAAGCAGACAAACTCATCTTTCTCAGAAGGAGCACCTAACCTTACAGTTGACCCACAGCACCTTCACGATTCTTTCGAGTATCTATAATTGCATGTCAATACAAATGCATATGTTAGTGCAGGCACACTTATTCACGAAGACACAGATATGGTATGAATACTTCTCAGGCAAAATCAAGCATCTTCCAACAGTGGTTTTCTGTCTTTGAAGACGTAGGACCACAGTCTCATGGAATACCTCAGTCGGTTGGCATAAAATCACCGTGGTTTTTGTAGGTCAGTGCCATCGAATCAGTGCTGAGTCATAGCAACACTCCAACATGCAACAGCAAACAAACAAACTAACCATGGCCTGTCCTTCACCACCCACACAACTGTCGCTGTGTTTGAGTCCATAGCTGAAACCATATGTCAATCCATCTCACTGGGGGTCTTCCTCTTTTCCTATGACCCTCGACTTGACCAAGCATGATGTTTTTCTCCAAGGACCGGTCCCTCCTGATAATATGTCCAAAGTGTGTGAGACAAAACCTTGCCATCCTCACTTCTAAGGAGCCTTGTGGCTCTACTTCTTCCAAGGCAGATTTGTTAGTCCTTTTGACAGTCCGTGTTATATTCAGTGTGCTTTGCCACCATCATGAGAACCTGAATACATCCATTCTTCTCTGGTCTTCCTTGTTCACTGTCCGGTTTCCACATGCACATAACATGATGGACTACACCATGGCGTGGGTAAGGCACACCTTAACCCTCAAAGTAACATCTAGATGCAAAGGTGAAGGTGGAAAAGGTGAGTGGGCCCAATCGCACATGTTCTCCTCATTCTGTCTTGATGAAACAGTTTAGCTTGGCCTCGTGGTCCTTTTCCCAGTATCTTTTTAGGAATGTCATATGCTACTGACTGTCTGGGTTAGTTGTAACAGATGGTAGAAACATGAACATAGATGGTGATTTCTTACATTAATTGTCATAGATGTTTTCTCTTGATAAATCCTTTCTCCGTATATTTTCCTTCAATGCAACTGTGGTAGGCCAAAAAAAAATGGTCATGCCTGAAACTTGTGGACCTGACTTCATACAGCAGAAAAGGGATCCTGGCAGATGTGATCAAATGAAGGGCCTTGCAGGGGGAGATTTTCTTGAATCATCTGAATGGACCCTAAATGCTGTCAGATATAACTTTATAAGAGGGGGTGTGTGAACTTTCCACGCGCTGCCTGAGTGCTCCTCACTTGTCCTGTGTCTGGGCGCTGCCGCCTCCTAGCTCCAAGCCCACTCACCACTGCTGTATTGCCAAGATGTCTCTTTCTAACAAGCTTACTCTGGACAAGCTGGACGTGAAAGGGAAGCGGGTGGTCATGAGGGTGGACTTTAATGTTCCTATGAAGAATAACCAGATAACAAACAACCAGAGGACCAAGGCTGCCATCCCAAGCATCACATTCGGCTTGGACAATGAAGCCAAGTCAGTTGTTCTTCTGAGCCACCTGGGCTGACCGGATGGCATCCCCATGCCTGACAAAGACTCCTTAGAGCCTGTTGCTGTAGAGCTGCGATCTTTGCTGGGCAAGGATGTTCTTTCCTTGAAGGACTGTGCGGGCCCAGAAGGGGAGAAAGCCTGTGCTGACCCAGCGGCTGGTTCTGTCAGCCTGCTAGAGAACCTCCGCTTTCATGTAGAGGAAGAAGGGAAGGGAAAAGATGCTTCTGGGAGCAAGGTTAAAGCCAAGCCAGCCGACGTAGAAGCCTGGGGGATGTCTACGTCAATGATGCTTTTGGCACTGCCCATCGAGCTCACAGTTCCATGGTGGGAGTGAATCTGCCACAGAAGGCTGGCGGTTTCTTGATGAAGAAGGAGCTGAATTACTTTGCCAAGGCCTTGGAGAGCCCAGGGAATCCCTTCCTGGCTATCCTGGGCGGAGCTAAAGGTGCAAATAAGATCTAACTGATCAATAATATGCTGGATAAAGTTAATGAAATGATTATTGGCGCTGGAATGGCTTTTACCTTCCTTCAAGTGCTCAATAACATGGAGACTGCACTTCTCTGTTTGATGGAGAGGGAGCAAAGATTGTCAAGGACCTAATGTCCAAAGCGGAGAAGAATGGCGTGAAGATTACCTTACCTGTTGACTTTGTCACTGCTGACGAGAACGCCAAGACCGGCCAAGCCACTGTGGCCTCCGGCATACCTGCTGGAGGGCTTGGACTGTGGTCCTGAGAGCAGCAAGAAGTAAGCTGAGGCTGTTGGTCGGGCTAAGCAGATTGTGTGGAATGGGCCTGTGGGGGTATTTATTTGAATGGGAAGCTTTTGCCCGGGGAACCAAAGCTCTCATGGATGAGGTGGTCAAAGCCACTTCCAGGGGCTGCATCACCATCATAGGTGGTGGGGACACTGCCACTTGCTGGGCCAAATAGAACACTGAGGACAAAGTCAGCACGTGAGCCCTGGGGGCGGTGCTAGTCTGGAGCTCCTGGAAGGTAAAGTCCTTCCGGGGGTGGAGGCTCTCAGCAATGTTTAGTGTTCCCCTGCCCTTGGTTCCTGTGCAGACCTGTCAGCTGAGTGCTTTCTTTCATATCTCCACTCGGTGTTACGAAAACCTTCTCCCATGTCGAGATTCAGCCAGTGGCCGAGAGAGGAAGCACCAGGAACCCATAACTGGCTCACAGAACCTCGGCTCCTCTTTACCACACCTTGGCTTTTCCCACATTGTTCAAGTTCCATTTAAATGTGTAGTGGCTAACCCGGTGTGCTTTCTAGGTGTATATTTATACTTTGCCGGTTAAATAGTCCTCATGAAGCAGCTTACTCTGGTTAGCTTTGATGCTGTTTCTTGGCTGGCATGGAAAGACGATGAAATTCCAGTGTGAGGTGGGGGGGGGAACAAGTCGATGATCTATTAAAGGAACAATAAAGTTATCCATTTAAACTGGAAAAAAAAAAGAGGGAGCTGGAGGGAGAGTCAACACAGAAGAGGAGATGTGAATGTAAAGGAGGAGGTAGAGATCCAAGTGATGTGGCCACAAGCCAATGAATACTGGCAGCCTCTGAAAGTTGGAAGGTGAAAGAAACAGATCCTTCCCTATCGCTTCTGGTGGGTAGTGCAGCCCTGCTAGGACCCTGATTTGGACCCAATGAAACTCCTTTTGGATTTCAGACCACCAGAACCATAAGAGAATAAATCCCTGTTATTTCAAGCTACCCAGCATATGGTACTGTGTTACATCAGCTGGAGCGCAGTCACAGAGCAGCCTTGGCATCTACTGGGGAGCCCCTGCAATGCTGCAAAGGCGGCAGATGGTGAAGGTAGAGGGTAGGACTGGATGATGGCGTGAGCATGTTTGGACAATGTTTGGGAAGAGCAGTCGGTGCGGATGATGGCCCCATCACAGAGGGCAGGGGAGATGGCAGGATGTTGTAAGGTGACCCAGAAGCCCCTGAGCTTGACAGAAAGTTCCAGGCAGGTGACGTGGATGTGCCAGTAACACGCACAGAAAAAGCAGACAGACCCCACACACACCATCCCTCGAGCTTACCAAGTGAGTCGCCGGCATAAATATTTATCTGGAGCCATTTCTACATCCGCACAGAGGTTGACAGTTGAAATTACCCACTGAAGGGAATGGAAATGTGATCCAGACCCTCTGGGAAAGGGACCCTCTTGCCCTGATGAGTTCTTGTCAAAATATGGACGGCCCCTTGCTCATTGTTTAATTGGGCGGGCTGCGCCGCTCTCAGCTGTACAATACTGGCCGGGGTTACTTATTTTCCTAAAAGCTCTAAATTCAAATATGTAGGTTTGTGTTTGCCTGTAATTAGCGTGATGTATCTATTCAGAATAACTACAACATCCCTTCCTGGTAATGAAAAGTGATTAATTACCAATTACAGCAAGTATCCAATTCCATGCAGTTCACCACCAGTCTCCCCGCCAGTGAATTGCTAGCGCTCTAATTGCAGGCATTAAAAGTTCTAGGTAATTATTGTTCAAAGATCAGTAATATTAAAAATATTGGTTACAGCTATTATTACATTTGCTCTAAATGCAACCAAGACTTACATTTATATCTGAGCTGCCAGCCGTTTCATCAGGCTATTCCCGTGACTGGTTTGGAACAACTGGTTTTTATTTCCTTTTCGCCAAGACTATTACAACAAGCCCATTAACAGCTCTGGGCTCCCCATTCTGTGAAGGTTTCATTAAGTGAACCAAGCTTAAAAAAAAAAAAAAAAAAAGAATCCCACGTAGTGGTGCCTTGAGCAAAGTAGGGAGGTAATTATCTCATTTACAGATAACTATGTGCATTTCATTTTTCAAAGCACAAAGGGAAACTAGCGCTAAATGACACGTTTTTGTGCTCATTAAATTCACTGGAGAAACAGCAAATTAGAAGTTCTGTGAACAAATGCCATCACGGACTCTGGCTGCAGGCCCCTACCACGAGGGGCTGTGGGGCAATGTCCTCACGCCCAAGGAAGAAGGCAAGGCCGGGGCGTGGGACCTTGGGGAGTCCCCCGACATCAAAGGTGCAGGCTGAACAGCTGGGTTATCTGTGAGCACACTAAGCCTTGCTTGGAAACCTGGACCGTATCTCGGCACACCCAGTGACCCTGGACCACCCCGTGGGGCCAGAGCCCAAAAGGAGGGGGGGCAGCAACTGGGAGTGTGCCAGTCAGTGGTCCCACTAAAGTCAACACAAAGAAGGGTGGGGTTGACCCCATCAGGAGGGAAAATCTGAAATTCGGAATAGGGGCTGCTTCCACTGGGTCTTGAAGGATGAGCAGGAGTTCATCAGCTACACAGATAAGGTTAGGAAAGGGCAGTCACCCTCACAGGGTACCGGGCTTCTCGATGTGTTTAGAACGAGAGAAGGCATTTGGGGAACAGGAAGTATGCAGTCGGCGAAAAGCTCCCACTCACTGCCGTCTGGTCCATTCCAAGGCATGGCGACCAGGCAGGACAGAGTAGAACTGCCCCCCTGGGATTCCAAGACTGTCCATCTTGCTGGGAGTAGAAAGCCTCATCTTTCCCCCTCCGATCAGCTGCTGACCCTTCGGCTAACCACCCAGCGCAAAGCCCACTACACAAGGAGGGGTCCGAGCCAAACGACCTCACTGCGATGGAGTCCGTTCAATTTCAGGCTGGTGCAAAACAGAAAACTGTCAGCCTGACCCCACATATAGCAGGGTTTGTAAATGTTCAACATAAAGAAAGGAACTAAGTAAGTATTCGTAGAGGAGCCCTGGAGGCATAGTGGTGAACCATTGGGAAGCAATCTGCAAGGTCCAAAGTTTGAAACCACCAGCAGCTCCTCAGGAGAAAGACGAGGCTTTTCACTCCCGTAAAGAGTTGACAGTCTTGGAAACCCACAGGGTCAGTTCTGCCCTGTCCTGGAGGGTCACCCTGAGTCAGGATGGACTCGGAGGCAGTGAGTTTGGTTTAGAGCCGTTGGCACAGACAGATCTTGACGATGGCAGGCCTTCACATTAAGCCAATGTCACAATAAGGAGAGTCAGGTGCGTTCACAGTGTCCCTGTGTGTCGGAAAGGTCTGTGCCGTGCATGATCGCATTGTGAACAAGTCTGAAACGCTGTCAGAATGACTAGCATGTGACACGCAGACATGACGTGAGCTCAGCCTGTTGAAGAAAGGAGATTGAAAAAAAAAGAAAGAAAGGAGATCGGCAGCCTGGCGGGCTGCAGGCTTGCCCCCCGACCTTCAATTGTAAAAACGCAGGGCCAGCAAGGCTCAATAAAGCCAGGTCCCATGCCAAGAGCCACGCCTGCCTGTGCTAGCGAGGGTGTTGAGCCACGGGAGTTACAATATCTAGAGAACTGTTTCAAAAGCAGAAAACAGAAGTGTCTCGACAGGTTATCTCAAAGCAGTAAAACCGTATGCACAATTAGCAGAGGTTGAGGGAGAGGGCTGTCCATTCTCCATACTTCTGAACAATTCCCTGAGTTTCCCCTAAAGAACATGTGGTCAGAAAAACAAAAATGGGGGAGGGGTGATCTACATAAGTAATAAACCTAGGCAAGCCCAGAGAGCTTCTCCATCATCACTGTTGGTGCAGCGACTCAGCTCTCAGCTGCTAGCCCAAAGGTCAGCGGTTCGAACCCACTGGCTGTCCCAAGAGAGAAAGGTAGGGCCAATCGCTTCTTTGAAGACGATCTTGGACGCCTTCCGGAGAGTCCTCCTCTGTTCTCTGTGGCCGCTCCGCAGCTGAAACGACTCGGCAGCAAAGGGTCTGCTTCCTGGCCACTGTCATCACGTGATGCTGCTCTGACCAACTTCCTGATAAAGGGAGCCAAGGTTAGATCTGAAGACGGGTGTTATGAGTTGCTGAGAACCTATTCAGTTTCTATAATCACCATGGATTTAAAAAAAAATTAAATGACATAAAACTATCCAGACGTAGGGACATTGCTGGTGGAAATGCAAACCGGTGCCGGTTCTGTGGAAAACAGTCAGCCAGTTCCTCAAAAAGTTAAACTTGGAGTTACCACATGCTCCAGCAATTCCACACCTAAAGGAATCAAAATCAGGGATTCAAACATCCTGGTACACAAATAGGCACTCACAATAGCTCAGAGATGGAGACAAGCACACCCACCAAGAAGAAAGGAGACACAAAAGGCAGACTAGCCACACAACGGACACTGCTGCATCCAGACAGAGAAGTGAATCCCGATGCCTGCTGCAACGTGAACGGGCCTGGAACGCGCTGCCAGGCAGGGAGTCAGACACCTAGAATCAACTCATGTATGGGTCCGCGTATGTGAAACACCTCAAACAGGCAAGCTCCTAGAGACAGAACGTGGGTGACAGGTATCAGGGACAAAAGAGAGAGGGAGTTTTTGTTGTTCTTGTCCTTGTCCTTGTTGTCCCCCCCCCCCCTCCTTGTTCTTCTCCTTGTTCTCCTCTGTCTTCTCTTCCTCCTCCTCTGCGTTCTCATTCTCGCTCTGTGCCATCAAGTGCACTCGGGTGCACATCCACCTTGTGTCCAGCAGAAGGAAACGCTGTCCGCTCTGGGCCGTCCTCCCAGTCGGTGTCCTGCGGGAGCCCACAGCTGCAACCACCATGTTAATCCATCCCGTGCAGCATCTTCCTCTCTTTCGCTGCTTTACCGAGCATGGTGCCTTTTCCAGGGACTGGTCTGACCTGATAACATATCTCACACAGGTGAGACGAAAGCTCGCCATCCTCCCTTCTAAAAGAGTGTATCAGACACAGAGCTTATATTTGGGGTGACAAGAACATTTTGAAATTCATAGGTAATTAATATCACAGAATCATATGCTTAAAAGTGGTTGAAATGACAACTGTCATGTTAGATGTATGTATTTTTCCACTATATATTCCAATTCTCTGTCCTGGGGAGCTGAGTTCTGCCCCGACTGTCCACACCTCATCACACATGCTTGTCCAGAAGTTTCTGACGGGCAACATTTTGAGTCTGCCTAACGCTGAGCAGTGTCTCGTTCACGTGGGGCATTAGGTCGACATGAGTCCATAGCAGCAAACCATACCGACAAGGACTGTGATCATGGGACAGGGGGCCCTTGAAAGAATGGCCCTGCCTAAGGAGGAGGCTGTTACTCAGCAGGGCCAGCCTGCACAGCCCCACCGGGGGAAGCATCCTGAATCCTTCTGGGCAGAGGTACATTTTCTGGCATTTCACTCAGCAGTCATTCGCTGTGGGCAGATCTATTGTGTGTTTTCCTTTTAGTGTGCTGTATACAGCAAGCAGGCCCGCTGCGAGGGAAACCGGGGCTATAAAACCCGGCTGATTGATGCGATCCATCACCACTTTTAGGGTCCGTTGCACAAACTATTTTGACAGTTGGAGCTCATAAATTAACGAGCCGGCCCAAAGTGACGCAATGAAGAAGATGTGGAGGCCGCGTCCAGGTAAGCGCTCCTGATTACTCAGAAACTCGGGGTGCAGGCGGGCGGCCTCCCGCTTTTGTTCCTGCTTAGCTAGAAGATAGATGTCTGAAGCTCAGGGCCCTGAGCACTCAGGAATAAAAACCTTTTAGAGAGGAGAGCCTTGCACTAGTTAGAGAAACCTGTTCCATTTTTCTGGGGGGAAATGGAAGTCAGGGTTCCCAGTAGCAGCCCTCTGCTTAAGACCAGAGAATTCCAGTCTGGGAAAGGAAGGAAGGGGGAAGTGAGGCACGAGTAAGCGAAAAGAGAGAGAGACGGGCGTGCAGGATAAATTGGGTGGGGGGGTGGGGGATTAAAGACAACAGGCACAGAGCCTGGGCATCTGGGAGGCACCCAACACTTTCTAAGGTATTCCCAAGATTAATAAGGAAATCTGTGGCTCCGGATCCCCAATGGCCTTTTCCAGAGGTGCCCGGCACCCGGTTTACTGGAAACCAATGGTGTTGCCGAGAAGGGAACCTGTGTGTGACCGGGAGAGGCTTAGGTCCTCTAAGGGTTTCTAGAGCTTTGCCGTTAGTTGCAGCTGAGGAGATTTCTCATGTTCTCAAGGCTCTGATCTTTCAGGAGGCAGACCGCCAGGCGGGGCGTGCAAACCACCAACCTTGCGCCTTTGCTGCTGTTTCAGTGCCTTTGAGTCGGTTCCGACTCGTGGTGACCCGACGTACAACAGGACGAAACACCGCGGCTCCTGCGCCGTCCTTAGGTTTGAGCCCATCGCTGCAGCCACCATGTCATCCATCTCACCGAAGGGCTTCCTCTTCGTCGCTGCCCCTCTACCTCTACCAAGCTTGATGTCCTTCTCCAGGGACTGGTCTCTCTGGACATGTCCAACATACCTGAGACAAAGCCTCGCCATACTTGCCTCTAAAGAGCATCCTGGCTGTTCTTCCGAGACAAAGTTTTTGTTCTTTGGACAGTCCATGGTATTTTCAATATTCTTGACCAGCACCATCATTCAAATGCATCAATTCTCATTTGGTCTTCCTTATTCAATGTCCAACTTCCACATGCACATGAGGGGAATGAAAATACCCTGGCTGGAGTCAGGTGCACCTCAGTCCTCAAAGTACCATTTCAGCCAGTAGTGCTTAGCTATCCGCACCACTGAAGGGCTGTCTATCTGTATAGCCAGGGACTGTGTACTGATTAGATAGATAGATAGATAGATAGATATCCATGGGCTCTGTGTGTGTATATCTCCAGATTATATATATACACACACATACTCAGGGACTGTATATATGTATCCAGGGACTGGATACATATATGTATATCCAGGGACTGTATATATGTGTGTCTCCAGGGACTGCATATATGTGTGTATTTCCTGGGCCTGTATATGTGTGTGTATATACAAAGACTATATGTATATGTGTATATACAGGGACTGTATATGTGTGCATATGCAAGGACTGTATGTATATGTGTATATGAAGGGACTGTATATGTGTTTGCATGCCCAGGGACTGTAGGTATGTGTGTATATCCAGGCACCACCTAGATGTAAGAGCCCGGTGGTACATGGCTAAGCCTTGCCTGCCAACTGAAGGCTTGGTGGTGGGAGCCCACCAGCTACTCCAGGGAGAAGCTTCGGCAGTGTGCTTCCAGGCAGGTGCACAGCCTTGGAGAGGCCCTGGGACTGATCTGGTCTGTCCTCCACGTCACTAGGAGTGAGGAACAAAGCCGCAGCAGCAGGCGGAGTGTAAAAGCATAGCGACACACCTCATACTTCACCGCCTCTGGTCGCAGTCCTCAGCGACCAGACTGAAGGTCTGTGGCAACAGCCCTGCACGGAGCCGGTCCGGGCGCTTACTTTGCGTGCCTGCGTCAGGTTCCCCTCGCGCTCTCAACATTTCAAATGTTCATGCGGTATTCTGGCCCGCTTAGCAGGTTACAGTGTCATGTTATACGTCCCGGATCCCAACAGGCACTGAGGGACCACAGGAACCCCGGGTGGCCCAGTGGCCTAAGCTCCAGGCTGCAGACCGAGGGGTCTGTGCTTTGAACCCACCAACCGCTTTGACCATGACAGATGAGCCCGTCTACTCCCTGCACGGTCTGTGGCCGGGAAACCTCCAGAGCAGCTCCACTCGGCCCCACTGGGCCACTGGCTCGGACCGACTCCATGGCAGTGGGTTGGGCTGGGTTTGGGCGGATTCGCTTCCTGGCAGTACTTGCTTTGCAGCAGTCGTCTGGAACCCATCTGAACCCGTGCCCTCTCACGGTCTGCCTAGACACATGCACACGCGTGCCCATGCACATGGGCATCACAAGGCACGGCCCAACCAACAGCCCTGTAGTTCACACCCAAAAGTAATTATTGCCAAGGAACAAGCGATGGCTCACGACGCTGCCCTTCCCAGGGGTGTGGTGAGAGGTGGAACCGATTAGAAGTAAAGTCGCAGTTAGAGCTGAACGCCATTTCCTAATTGAATAAAATGTACTCGGTCTCCTTTTCCTTATGAAAGTAATTCCCTGAAAGGACCTAAAAATATAAAGCCCAGAGAACTGCATTACCGAGCCACAAATAGCAGGCTTTCTGTGGAGCAGACATCACCCACATTTCAACCCAGAAACTTCTAAATCACTAAGAGAATTCGGGGAATGTGTTCAGGTTTGACAGCTGTTGCGCCAGGAAGCATGCTGCCTTATAAGAAGCGAACTCTGGAAGATTTATTTTTGTTAATGGATTGGAAATTAAAAGGGCTTCCAAGTGCCCGTTCGAGACCCAGCTCAGGGAATTAGGCTCCGTGACAAGGAGAGTTTCCCTTTACAAGTGCTGGGAATTGGGACCGAGAGGGCAGGTCAAAGGCACTTGGATTGTGTCTACCCGAAGCCAAAACAAGTGTTTGAAAAGTGAGGGACGCAATCAGGCCAGTGGGTCACTTTGTCCACACAAGTCCGAGATGCCGGGCTGGCCAGGTGCTCCCCCATCAACTCTGAAAGCAGAGGAAGAAAACTGGACAGAAACTCAGCCAACCCGGCGGGGGCAGAGCAGGAGACCTCGGGTTCCAGAAACTTCAGAAGGACCATCCCTGAACTAATGGGCTCGGGCCCCACGTTTTGGGAGGGCGGTGGGGCTGTTGGGTGCCAGGTTCAACAAGTGAAAATGCAGTACAGCAGCTCAACCGGAGTTCTAGATACACAACCAATAGGATTATTTTGTTTTTAACTATGTGCCACATGGCCTTGGAACAAATGGATCCTTAAAAATATATTATTCTTGATCTGAAATTCACATGTAACTGGGCATCTTATATTTTCTCTGGCAAGGTGATTGGAGGAGACATTTCCTGGGGACACGGACGAAACCTGATGTTTCTCTCCACCGCAAGGCCAGCATGCAGGTGGTTCTCTGCACGCAGCAGCAGGCGTGTCTGCAAGCTAACCTGACAGAGGGAGTCAGAGGGCTATAATGACCCACTGGCTGGAGACAAAGAAGAACCCTCTCCAACGGCAGACCCCTTCGGTGCTCTGAGGGGTGGGTAAGAGAGAAGAAACTGTACCCTCAGGGTTGAGATGTGATAGGTGCTTTCTGGAATGCGCCCCTTCCCGTCTTCCTTATCACCCCTGGAGAGGGCTCCTTGCAGTCCACGCTGTGCTGCTGGGGAAGCGGCGGGTCACGAGGGTCTTAGAGGGTCTTGTGGAGAGGCGGGACTGTTTTGCAGGCCTACTGAGTCTTGGTACAGTGCTCCCGGGTCCCTCGAGAGTGAACGCCAGGGCGAGGTGCTGTGCCAGGCCCTCTGAGAGTCGGGTCCGACTCAGTCCTCTCACCAACTCTGTGCTATGCATAGACCAGGTCTTCGTTTTCCATGAAGACATGACATTCGCTCTCAAACAAGACCTGGCTCACTGGCTGGGTAAAGACTAGTGGAATCCTTGAGACAAGGGCCCCCAGTCATTCCTCAAGCCTGGAATCGAACTCAACCCCCACGGCTCCATTTTCAGCCCAACAAGAGACACATCTGTAAGGTGAAGTGGAGGGGCAGAGGAAAAGAGGAAGGCCCTAGGCAAGAGGGATTGACAGAGTCCCCGCTGCCCCCAACCTGATTGACAGATGGCTGCAACCATGGGCTCAAACCTAAGAAGAACCATGGTGAGGCTGGAGCAGGACCTAGCAGTGTTTCACTGTTGTTTATAGGGTCGGAACCCACTCGGTGGCATCCAACAAGGACAACAAGAAGGGGAACACGAGCATCAGGGAGGCACGCACTCCTTGGAACTATCACTCCTTTGGGATCAGCATTAGGCCAGAGATAAAGCTCAGGACGCAGGAAGGGACAGGAAAGAAGGATGAATGGAATTGGGGAGCCCACAGAGGAGGTGGAAAGAGTGCTGCTACTGGCTGTTGATGAAACGGTTGTTGTTATTCTGTTTTGTTTGTTTGTTTGTTTGTTTGTTTGTTTGTTTGTTTGTTTGTTTAAAGGAAGTAAAAGAAAAGACACTGACCATGGGTCATACCTATGCACCTGACCCTGAACCTCTGCTACCCAGCCTCCTGTCCCCAAACTGTGCTGCACCCACGACCCTCACCATCCTGAGACCCAGCCGTGGTCCAAGACAGACGCTCATCGTAGGCCACTTC
Source organism: Echinops telfairi (assembly GCF_000313985.2). Classification (NCBI taxonomy): domain Eukaryota; kingdom Metazoa; phylum Chordata; class Mammalia; order Afrosoricida; family Tenrecidae; genus Echinops; species Echinops telfairi. The sequence continues at coordinate 7,273,366 of NW_022103968.1, forward strand.
AGCTGCTCCCAGGCTGGGAAGCCAGGCCCCCTTTGGGGGCCATCACTGCAGGCCACCTCCACTCGGAAGCGAAGCAGTCATGGAGCAAAACACCCAGAGAGGGAAGGAGGGAGGGAAGCAGGCTGTGACGTGGTATGGCTTTGAGCCGGCTGTCACCATTGATCTCCAAGCAGCTGAGACAGAGCTCACGTCTGCCCTCACTCTGAAAATGAAGACTCACACTTGCTGAGGCCTTTGACGCGTTGTTGTTGTTGTTGTTGTTGTTGTTGTTGTTGTTGTTGTTGTGGCATAAAGGCCCTTCCGACTCAGAGAGAGCCTCTGTACAACATAAAGAAACACCACCCAGGCCTGGGCCGTCACTGCAGCCACTGTGTCAATTTGCCTCATTGAGGGTCTCACCGACCCCGTACTTTCCCAGGCACGACCTCCTTCCCAGGGTCAGGGCCATCCTGATAACCTGCCCAAAGTACCTGGGACGCAGTCTCACCATCCTCACTTCTAAGGAGCCTACTGGGGTGCTTCTTCCAGGATGAATGCTCGTTCTGGCGGCCCGTGCAGGATGTATCCGTCTTTCTCAACGCCACCAGGCAAAGGAAACTCTTGGGGCTTCCCTGGGCAGCTTGTTCAGCTTCCTGGTGCAGATGAGACCATCGGAAAGACCGTGGCTGGGGTCAGGCGCCTTAGTCCTCAAGTGACATCTGTGCTTTTTAACACTTTAAAGAGCTCTTTTGCAGATGTGGCCTGGGCAATACATTGACATTGTGTTTGGTAAAACAGAGAGGGTCTCTGGAAAGGAGGAGAACCCTCCGAGTGATCAAATGAAAGTCTGAAGTCTTCATACTTCTCCACCCTGCCCCCTGCCCAGAGCCTCTGGAATACCTGCCAGCCAGTCTCCGTCCCTAAACCGTGACAGGAGGAGCCGCCCAGCTCAGAAGAGGATGCATGGGAGTGGGAGTGGAAGGGGAGACACAGGGCCCTCACTGTCCCACCAGGGCTGCTGCCCTGGGTGTGAGTCTCCCCTATTCCACCATGCCCTCCTCCCAGAGCACCCCTAAAAGCCCCCCGCTGGGCTTGGGAAATGGACACGATCTTTCTTTCCCACCTTTATTTACAAGCCTGCCCTTGGAGTCCCCGCTGCCCCCAACCTGACCCCTGCAAGCCCAGAAAGAGGACAACAGCCATCGATTCAACTTCAGACCTTGCCTTCCCGCATGTTGTCAGTTGGTGGGAAGGGACGGGGAGAGCGGATTAGGGGCTGTAGAGTGAAATGGACGGCCAGGGGTGTTTGTCGTTTCCTTTTCTTCTTCTTTTCCATGAACCAAACCCAAGCACCGTTGCTAACAAGCAGCCAGATGAACGCTCACATTGCCCATGGTGGGGTGATACATCAGAAGGTGACCTTCAGCCCTGCCTTCAAGCTGGGAGCCTGTGGTTAGGTGCCCCCCCACCACGCCCACCCCCTCACACCCCCTCAAGCTCAAGCACACCCAGCTTCCCCCTGGCGCCCGCTCCTCACCCCCTCTCCCGACAGCTACTTGCCAGCTTGCTAGCAACTGCAAAAGGAAGGGCCCCCCGCTGGTTTGCCACCTCATCCGGGAATGATTAAAGGTAGAAGTTTTTCTGACATTAGCGACAGAAAGAGTACAGTTAAAGGTGCTTTAACAAGGGAGCGGCGCATGAAGAGAGGGTACTCGACGCACGATTAAAAGCATCATGCTTGTTAAAACCAGTAAAAAGGCAGGGACTTGGGCGAGGGAAAGGCAGCTTCCTTTCCAATTAAGGCGAGGGGCACCCACCTTGAAGGTCCCTTTGAATTGTGGCCGCCAGCCCCCGCCCCTCCGTCCCCACCGCCCCCTCCGCGGGCCATTCAGAGGTACATTAGGGGGAGGGGGACTGCGAGTGACAATGCTCCCCCAAGTTCACTTCTCGCTTGTTGCAGGCGACCCATTTAGAGCTGAATGGCTGTGTTCAGAGACCGCGCTAAATGACTCCTCCGCCGCTTCAGGAAGCCACTTGGTTTTGTCATTTTTTTTTTTGATTCCGCAGAAATAATTGATAAACCGCCCGGCTGTCCACCTTGGAAGGGAGCGCCTCCCTCGCCACCTGGTTAACATCCCTCCTCCCCTCCCCACCTCCCTCCATCCATTTCGCTAGCCGCTGTTTAAACAATACTTCATCAAATACAGCCTGGAGCATATAAGAAAGCTCAGTAGAGTAAATAAAAAAGTCCCCCCCAAAAAATCACCGGCTGGAGGGTAAGTACTTTTATTCCTGTACTTCCATTGCCTGGGGAATTATTATGCCGGGCGGGAGGGAGGAGCCCCAGGGCCCAGCGCCTTCGCCACCAAATGGATTGCCTCTCTCTGCCTCCTTTCTCTCCCCGGCTCTCAAGAGTCCACTGATTACAACCAAGTGTGGCCATCCATTCTGTCTTATTGACAAAGGTCCTTAATTACCCGGGCAGCAGTAATACCTGCTATTAAATTCGGCTAAACAGAGGCCGCAAATTAGCTGTGGAGCTCAGCACCTTTTGTGTGTAATTACGGGAGTGGGGCTGACTGGGCGGGAGGCCGGATAACTGACCCCAGCCACAGAAGCGGGGAAACCTTTGTTTATCACCTGCGGTGGGGGCCAAAATGTGAAATTAAAACCTCTCCATCAGCTCAAGGCCTTTGGAAGGCCCAGGGGAAGGGGGGTGAGGAGGAGGGAAGGTGCGGGGACAGGGAGGAGATGGTGGAAAAAGGAAAAAAAAAAGGCAACAGGCCCGGAGCCAACCCCGCTGGTTGGTATTTATAAGCATTTCGCTGGACTGCAACGTCCACTGGCAGTTGATTAACTGGACGCGCTACTAATTCTGGAGCTAAGTAATTGCAAAGTCCAAAATGGCAGCAACCAAAAAAAATGTGGGCCACGTTGGAAGGTATAGGCTGTATTTCCCGGACGCCTTTAACCTGCATTTAAGAGCCTGTTTAACGCAATTGCAACCCATAAACACCTGTCACTTACAGGCTGAACTTTTCACAGGGCTGCGTGTGGAGCCCCTGGATTAATGAGAGCCGTGCCCAGCAGGGTCGCTCTCATCCGCAGCCGGCCCAGTGGATAACGCCAGTCCCTCCTTGGTGCCCCCTTGGTGTCTCATTGAAGGCCATTACTTTGGGGGAATTTCGTTTAAATATGCTCAACTTCCCTTTCCATTAAGGTGGTGGTAAGGTCAGCAGTCCAGAGCTGGCAGCCGAACACTGAGTGGTCAGATGCAATAACTTAACACCGAACATTTAACATCAAGATAATTAAATTTCATTAAGGTTTTAATCGCTCTGAGTGTAAGCTATTAAAATTCAGGGGGTTCCCATCACACCGGAGACAATGGGCCCCTGGCCCTGAGCAAGACTGGAGAGCCCACTTCTCGCTTGTCCCCGGGAGACAGGGAACTGGGTCAGCCAGACATTTGACCACGACTTCCCTGAGCAACAGCTAGTTCTGACAGGACCTGGGGCTCCTTGCTGGCCATGCGCCACGGAGAATTTACCTGGCTCTGTCTACCCGCTGCCCTTTGACGGTGTCCAATACAAAGCCTGCCCCTGCCCTTTCTTTGGTGGGTGTCACGTGGCCCCAGGCCTGCTTGGCGCAGGTGAGGGAGATCCTGAGGCTCAGGGAATGAAATGGTGCTCCATTTTGACGCAGAAACAACCTCCTCTGGGCAGCCTTTCTTGACACTAAGGTTTCCCAAAGTGACCGATACCGCCCCCTAGGGGTCACTGGAATGATCCAGGGGCTAAAAAACCCCATGATCTACAGTTTATACTGGATTATGGGCTAGAATACAAAAGTTTTTCATTGCTGGGGGTGCACTAGGGCACTGAGTTGTTGTTGTTTTTTTCTGAAAAGGGGGCAGTAAACCAAATAAGTTTGGGAACCTGTGCTCTAAGCAAACGTAAATGTCCCTTCTCCTGAGCTCTCATTTGGGGGGGGGGGGACCTGAATCTCTGATGGCCTGGCATGGCATTCTTACCAGCTTGTGCCCCTTTCCCTGCACAACTGGGGGGACCGCACAAGACAGACCCTGGGCTCCAGTTTCCTCCACACAAAATGGTGCCAACTGAAAAACCTCCTTTCTGAATGTATCTTTCACTCATTCATTCATTCTGCCCGCCAGTCCATCTCCTCTCACAGGAAGTGGCCACCTCAAACGTGGGCACCCAGCAGTGAGTGGAGAAGGTCTACTTTGTGGCAGAGAAGCGCAATATGGGCACAGAGGTACGCTGGGTATAGAGAAGATGCTCTGGCAGCCAGGTGGGGCTTTGCTAAACAGTCACAGGAAGAAAAGAGCCCTGGAAGTGCAGCCATGGAGCCGTGGGGCTGTGCATTGCAAGGCCAGCAGTTCAAATCCACCAGTCATCCCGAGGGAGAAAGATGAGGAAGCTGTCTGCTCCCATAAAGACTGACAGCGTCAGAAACCCTAAGGAGCAGTTCTGCTGTGCCCTAGTGGGTCGCTGTGAACTGAAGTAGACTCGCTGGCAGATGGGACAGGACAGAGGTCCAACCTCAGCAGAGGGCAAGACACGCTGGGAAGGCTGAACACGGCTATGTATACAAGGAACTGCCACAGGATAGAGCCCAAAGCCAGTGGACCAGGAGTCCTGGCACAGTGGTCCCTCAGTGTGTGGGGTCAACCACCTGCCAAGGGCTTACTGCACAGTCTGTGATGGAGAAGACATGGGCCCAGAGCTGAAGAATGACAGAATGGGGGCATGTCGGGGAGAGAGGCCTCAGGCCTGTTGAGGTGACCCAGAGTGCCAGGCTAGGAGGGTTGGATATTAAACAGAGGAGCAAAGGCATTGGTTCTCCTTAGAAAAACTAGACAGGATTTCCATCCTGGCCCATTTCTTTGGGATGTTTTAGAATAGAAAAACTCGGAGGAAGGAAGAACAGGTTAGGCACTATCCACGCTACAGCCGATTTCCAAAACTTTCCCAAAGTTGGACTTTAGAGTCACACACCTCAGAGGGCGCCAGCTGGCGGGTTCTAGGATGGGCAGAGCAGGACCAGGCGACTCAGAGCCCACTGCCAGCCCTAAAAGGAACCACCTGTGCGCTCCCCTGGTCAGCATCCAGAGTCCGACTGAGCGAATCTTGTGCCACAGCAAGCCTCAGTGCTGTCTTCCACTGGCCACCATCTGGGCTAAATCCAACTGGCACAAACCCCAGTCAATAGAGGCCCGTATTTAAAATATCCAGGGTTCTCAAAGGGAAAACCTGGGGCCTATGCCTTTGAAAGGGGAAAGGTCAATGCTAGCGCCTTTGTAGAAATTATCAGAAGGCACTGATTACATTGTTAATCGGTCAACTAGGAATTTTTTTTTTTAAACATTTTATTAGGGGTTCATACAACTGTTATCCCAATCCATACACACATCAATTGTGTAAAGCGTATTTGTACATCATTTCTCAAAACATTTTCTCTCCATTTAAACCCCCGACATTAGGTCCTCATTTTTCCCCTCCCTCCCCGCTCCCCCCTCCCTCATGAGCCCTTGATAGTTTATAAATGGGTATTTTGTCATATCTTGCCCTGTCCGACTTATCCCTTCATCCACTTTTCGGTTGTCTGTCCCCCAGGGAGGAGGTCACACACAGTTCCATGTAATCAGTTCCCTCTTCCCTACCCATTCTCCCTTTACCCTCCCTGTTTTGCCACTCACACCACTGGTCCTATAGGGCTCATCCATCCTGGATTTCAACTAGGAATTTGAAAGGAAATTAAACAGTATTGACTAAAGGATTTTCCGAATTATCCCATTAAGGATAATCCAGGTTTCTTCTCTCTTCCTGATCTTTCCTCCCAGGGGCCTACCTTGTACAGTATGTTCTGTTGTGTGTTTGGTGTTTGAACTTTGGAATGAGGCCAAAAGGATCATTTAGTGATTGACTTTTGCTCTGGTCCACAATAGAGAGCATGCAAGCCGGGCGCCCTGACTCTGGGCAGACAGGAGGGGCAGCCCCTCCGAGTTACAGGCGTCCCCCATCCTGTACAGGCCGGCAAGTTCCACTTGAATCCAAGATACAGCTTCAGTTTCCACACACTAGACAAGAGTCCTTTCTAAAACAACAGTCTGGATAGCAAACCGACCCTGGAAACTCATATTTATTATCTACATTGGGCTTCTTTCAGCAACATTGGGGGAGGGGTGGCGGGGGGGCAGGGGTGGTAGCAGGGTACCATCTAGTCGGCTCCGCCTCCTTGTGACACTGCGTGGAACAGAATGAAACTTTAAAAAGCCAACTCACTGCTGTCGAGCCAGCCTGGAGGACGGGTAGAACTGCCCCTGTGGGTTTCCCAGGCTGCAACTCTTTGTGAGAGTAGAAAGCCTCATCTTTCCCCCACGAGTCGGCTGGCGGTTTCAAACTGTTCACCTTGCAGTTAGCAGCTCAACTCATAACCGCTATGCCACCAGGGCTCCTTCGAATTAAACACAGAGACCCGATATTCTGAAGAAACTCCAGCCACTTAGAAACGCTTTATAGAACATAGCACACACGCACACGCTTGCACGCGCACACGTTAATGCACAGAGAAGCATTCAGGAAAAGAGAGGGGATGTCCACGTGCCAGAGGGGGGCACAAGAAACTCTAAAGCAGAAAACTGACAGAGCCCACGCTTACAGAGGTGAGGCTGCCACACTCCTACTAAGCACTTGGTACAGGAATTTCAGGACAAAAATTAACATTGTCACCGTCCCCAGAAATGACAGTGGGCCGAACACACCCTGTGGGTGATGACACAACTCCTCTGTGTGAGGGGAGAGGCGGGAGAGGGGAGGGGGCCTAGCATGAGTAACGGTGTGTTCTGCATCTATCCTCTGCCCCTGCACACCCATTTCTAGGACTCCAGCCCAAAAATACCTGGGAGGTATGTAAAGGGTTGTATCAGAAGGCTTTGGCCGTCAGCATTGACTGTAATAGCCAGCCGGTGGGAATCATCCGAATGCCAACCTTTAGATTAGCAACAAGGTGGGGCCGTGCACACTGAGAAGCAAGTCTCTTTTGTCTATGACAGAAGAAAGGGTGTGCGTTTGCTTCTGTTTTCAACAAGCAATAAAAGGCGAAACAAAAATTAATGAAAATGGCTATATTGCATGGGTGAAAAGAAGAGATCAAATATAGGGGAGGATGGATGAAAGTAAACCACTGCCCCTGCCCCCAAGTCCCCCCTGACCCAGAGCACCCTTAGCTCGGGCCACTCATATAGGCTGTGATCCTTTCCTGGGGCACAGAGCCTCAACTTTCTCCCTTGGGGAGGTGGGGGGCTGGTGGGTTTGAACTTGAACTGCTGACCTTGTAGTTAGCAAGCTAAAACTTACTCAACATCACAACCATGGATCCTAAGACTTCTGTAGATGTATCCTATTAGTAGTCTCATTTTTTCACTTAGAACCATGGAATTTTTTTCCTAGTTAAGCATAATAATAATCAAAGAGAAATCCTAACAAGTAAAAGCATACTGAAACAAATGAATTGAGTTGTAGATCATGTTGGTGAAATAGAAATGGGCATAGGTAGAAAAAAAATGTATTTCAATTGTCTTTAAAGCCCAATGTTTGTTAAATAGCCCTAATGGGATATAATCTAAGGACAAAAAGAGCTGAAAGAAAAAAAATTTTATTAACTTTTCAGTAACTCATGAATTATATAAACATTGATATTGTTATTTTAAAACCACATGCATTAAAGAGCCCTGGTGGCACTGTTGATCCAGCATTGGATTGCTATCCAAAAGGTCAGGCGTTCAAACTCACCAGCCTTACTCACGGGAGAAAGATGAGGCTACTGCTCCCACAAAGACTTATAGTCTTGGAAACATTATAGAGGGCAGCAATGTGGTTGTTTGTTTGTTTGTTTGTTTGTTTTTCTCAAATATACATAGATATTAGAGGATAAAATAAATAATTATGTTAATCTAACAAAACCAAAATTTCCATGGTAAAAGATATAAAAAGTTTCAAAAGATAAAAACACTGTGATCCCAAATTTTAAAATCTCATGACTTCATCATCATTATCCTCTTTTTAAAAAAAACGCCTTTTAGCTGTTTACTGAACAGCCTAGGAGCCGTGACAACTCACTAGCAGTGAGTGCACCAAATGCCCAGATTATAATCTCTAAGGACCATATCCCAAAGGAACCAGGTCTCCCTGGGAACATATGGACCTCTGGGTATGGGTAGAAAATGTACAATCAAGTATAGGACATCCTGTGATGCTAGAAAGCAAATTAGTGACGAAGGGCAACTGAACGTAAGCCAAAGGGTACAGGAGCCACCTGGGGGAGCTAGAAAAAGGCTGGTTGAAAGTCAACACAAGAACTTGGTTGGTTTCCTTTGCTGAATACTAATGTCGCAACTCACTACAGATAGTCTCGACGTACCAAGGGGTTGCATCCTGCAGGGTCTGCCTTCAAGTTGTTCTTACCTAACTCCAATTCCTCCTATCATTATTGAAGTTTTATTATCCATGTCTGTGAGTCCAGCATATAAGCTTACAGATATTTCAATGTTGCATGTAGTACATGTGATGAGATTGGCTAAAAAACAAAACCCGTCATAGGTGCAGCTCAGTAATTCAACTATGTCCTAATTCGGGGACTGCTTGTATGAGGGCGCTTCAACTAGTTCATAGAAAAAATGGGGTTGAAAGATCATGGAATTTTTCCATGCACTTTTTAATGCCTGCTTGACTTTTGGCAAATATATTTCTATAGTAATGTAGAGAGAAATAGGACATTCCCATTTTGGAAACATAACCAAGTAATAGATGGAGGCACATGTGGTCAATGAAGAGAAAGTGCGTTTTTTCCCTCCCTGTGGAGTGTGAGACCCTGCCCGCCCCAGGCTGTGGTTTGATGGGGAGCTGTGAGCCATGCCCAGGAAGGTACGTACAGGAAGCCTGCTGTGCCACTTTCACTGAGGCCAAGGTTGATCAGTGGCTGCAGGTGGTGTCAGCCACATCCCTCTTATGAAGCTGCCCCTCATAAAACCTTCATGGAACTGCTGCACGAGAGGTTAGCAAACCAACGTGTACACCGTGTTGCTAAGGCTCCTTCACAGCAGTTAGCCCACGTGGAGTTCTATCACCTCAAGTTCACAATCCCCATTTCACAGGGGAGCAGACAGGCACAGTGGAGACAGCACTGGCTGGGGTGGGGCGCTCGGGGTCATCTAACAGAAAACAGAACTCCTCACAACTAGCCCAGAAGGCTGTATTATGATAGGCAGAGAACAGATTGACGTTGTCAAGGATCTCATTTTCTGCCCTGCTGTGTTCAGAAGCAAAGATACCACCTGGAGAAGGAAGTGGGCCCGTGACAAGCTATGGCCTTTCCACCCACCTCCTGTGCATGCGAAGACAGCTCATGCCCAGGGCGGCCGAAGAATGCATGCCTTTGACGTGTGCTATTGGCCAAGAAGATGGGCTGCACCGAGGACCGTCAGAACGAGGGACCAATCTGTCCTGGAGGAAGCAGGGTCTGAATGCTCCTTGGAAGGGAGGAGGTGGAGATCTCACCTCACATGCGTTGGACATGCCAGCAAAAGAGACCAGCCGTGGTCAAGGCCGTTGCCATCAAAAAGGAGACAGGCCTTCAGCGAGAAAGACTAGCGGCGCGGTTGCATCATGGCCCAAACAGAGCGACGGTTATTAGGCTGGGGCCCTACTTTGTTCTGTTGGACGTCGGGCTGCCCCCGGGAGCTGGAACTGACTTAGCAGCACCTAACAACACCTGCTGTGTCCCAACCAACCCAGCCCTGAAGGCAACAAGCTCAATCGTGAGAGGAGTGAAGGAGATTAGCGGTAGGACTCCATCTGGGCCCCGCCCCCGTGCAGGAGAGCGCCAGTGCGGTCCTGCGAGGAATTACAAAAATAGCGAAGGGGTACAGTGTGGGGGCAGGACTTGCATGCACAAGATTAAGACTATAGAATCGATTCTTCTGACTACATTTGTTGCCTGGGTAACCTCTGTAGGTCGGCCATAAACACACTACCTAAATAAATGCTCAATTTATTCTGGGGAGGCAATGGAATCTGTATTACGAATGGCAAAAATAAGAATAATTCTAATCATGATCTGCTGTGGTCAGGAGTGGCCAGACGAGGTGTAGGGGCACCAACAGCTCATTGCCCAGACGCTTGCTCAGCCTGGGCTTTCCAGCGCTCTGCTCTGTGCAGTCCAGAATCGACCAGGTGGGCGTTGTACAAAGGAGAAATACTAGCGACCACCGCCCACCCACTACTATCAGTCAATTGCGAATCCCAGCGGCCCAGCCTGGGGTTCCCAAGACAGAGAATCTTTACAAGAGCAACCCATCTCCTGCACTTTCCTCAGGGGGCAGGGGCTGGATTCAAAATCCCGACTTTGTCATCCACAGCCCACCGCCTGACCCACAGCACCACCAGGACTCCGGGAGCAGCAGCAGGCCTGGGATATGCAGATCTGAGGACAAGGTTTTTGCTCTGTCAGCCTCTGTTGGCTTGCCTGGGGGAAATCACCCATGAACTTGTGCTTAGAAGAGTGAGTGCACTCAAGAGATCAGGCTCTGCTTCTACCCAGGGCTCTGGTCCTCTAGGGCCAAAAGGACTCCCCTCCTTAAAAAGCCCCACTCCCACCAAAAAAAAAAAAAATCCAGATAGACTTATGTTTCCAAACAATATGTGTCTCAAATTTGCTTTAAGAATCTGAAACGTTTTAAGAACTACCCTGAGGGTGATCAAAGCAAGGGTGCAACAGGGGCCCCAGCGTTGTGACAAAGCAGCGGACTAGTCACCACGGGAACTGCACTGGAATCACCCACCAGAATCCTTGAACTTCGACTGAGTTACCCCCTCAGCTAAATGCAACGGCCCCTGTGGCTCACTGTCCCCCGCATTCCATCCCGAGCTGCGTGAACTACTGTGTCCCTGGAAAGGACCTCAGGAGCTTCTCAAAACGGTGTTAACTCCCCACCATCAGCGCAGACCATAGTAACCCCTCAGGGTTTCTATCCTGCCCTGGACTAGGAAGACGGATGTCCCCCTGCTCTTCACCGCACACCGTGTGGCCCACTGACGCCATCCGAAATGGTGGCCCACGCTCCTTCTGAGCTGCCATGAGGACTGGGCTTCTAAAGGAACATCTCATCTAGGAAAAGATTAATTACAACAACACACCAACCCATGGGCTGTGTGTAATTATAGATCCCCCACTTGGTGGTAAACAAACGCTACAACGTTTACAAGCGATCGCCCCCTTTGCGTGGTGATTGGGCGTTCCTGAAAGCCTTCCTCTTTTCTTGCCTATTTTGAGAGTACAAGACATCTCAATAGCAACGTAAACACCGTATTGTCTACTAGTTACTATGGCAACTACAACCCGTGTAATTTGTGCATGCCAAAATTAAAGCTACCCGGGTGGCTTGGGCACGCATCTCACATGTTATTTGTTGATGGTGTTTCTTCGTTAATGAGAATTTTGTCTCTCACATCCTGGGCAGCATGCTGTACCACTCCGCCTTCCTTACTCGGAGCTAACATTAGCTCTTACCTGACTTTGCTTCCCTGATTATTCCATTTGACAAGAGAATATGCCATGTTCCAGAGGGGAGGAGCGCTGAGTTTTCCGTCTTTAAAGAGCGTAAGCATCCACCCAGCACCGAACTTGACTGCTCGCAGCTCATCAATTCTTCCCTCCCTCTTCATTCGGCACAATGCCAAAGGCATAGCCCGACAAAGGACGTGGAGGGGAGAAGCACTGAGACCCACTAAAGAAAAAGGCACAATGGTTAGTCATCTCTCTGCTAGCATCCTTCCCTCAGCCCTACACAATAAACAAGTCCAACGTTCTTCAGCTTGGGTGGCTGAGAGCAATGTAGTGAATTAATGCTCCCAAATGACTTCATTGTTGAGAAAGTTCGGGAAGAGCCAATAGCCTGGGAGTATGAAGCCGGGGGATGGGAGTCGGGAGAGGGGCTCGGCGATGAGGAGCCTGTGAAGTACACCTGCCTTTGTAGATTCGCAATGACGAGCTACAGGCATTCCTTGTAGGATATGCAACATGGCTCTTAAAAATTGCATTGCCACCCGAGTGCTTATAACTGCTCGGCGAATGTCTAATCCACTACAGAGTCACCTGGCGTTGCACGAGGACAGGCTCATTAGAGGAGGCATCGGGGCAACACACCCCGAAACCTGTTCCCCACTCTTCCTTGTAAGACTCCTCACAGCAGCCCAGAAGTAGAGAGGACCTCAATGTCCACCCACAGATGACGGAACAACAAAACGTGGTGGACTATACAGTGGACTGTTCAAAACCAAAAAACTTCCTGACCTTGAGTCAATGCCGACTCACAGTGACACTAACAAGACTGCTGGCCCTGTGACTTTCTGAGACCATACAGCTTTACAGGAGTAGAAAGCCCCCTCTTTCTCCCCCAGGAGGACTGGTGATTTCCAACTGCAGACCTTGCTGTCAGCAGCCTGACTCATAACCAATACACCCTCAGGGGACTCTTACGTGGCTGTAAGAAGAAATGAAGCCCTGCTGCCTGCTACGACACGAACGACCTTGAAAGTGTAGGTCAGACACCCCCCCACAAAGGACAACTATTACATGACTCCACTTAGACGAATGGATAGAGGCCAAAGCTTCTGAGTGACTCCCGGGGCAGGAGGGAGGGCAAGGGGGTGCAACTGCGCAAGGAGCTCAGAGTTTCCGCCACTGTCAAGGAATTGTACATACATGCAAAATGTGTTGAGTCAGCACAGGTTTTGGCATATGTATTTTCATCGCCGTTAAAAACATATTTAAGGGCCATAAGGGATCAGTGTCTACCATGCTGTCCGCCCAAACAGACAACAGGAGAGCCCCTGAGAGGTCCCATCACCGGGATCCCCATAGACTCTAGATTCAGGCATGGAAAAACTGCCTTCCCACGTTCTCATTCCTGCTCCTGGGATGCTCCCTTACCAGCATCCCAACTTCACATGCAGCCTGCCATTAGCCCAGACCCTCTGTGCAAACACAGCCTCAGGGCACCACACTTTGTTCCTTCTTGTAAAGCTTCGGTTAAACTTCTCAGGCTGGCTACTCTGGGCCTCTCACACGCTCAGAACCTGCAGCCAGCTCTTCCACCTGCCAGCTTAATCCTCCAGACTTCTGCTGTTTCCCATTTGGTCCTTCACTTCACCTTGGGCTAATCCATCAAACATTTGAGACAGCTGAGCCAGTCTCTGAACTGTTGAGACATTGCCACAAGCACCGGGTCGGCTAATAAGATTTTCATTTGGAAAGATGCCAGGGCATCCATGTTTGCTATCGTTTATAAACAGTGAGGTTTAATAGCTTCGGGTTTTGTTTCATGTTTATGTCAATTATTAAGAAAGGAAGGGGGAGAGAGAAAAGGCATGCTCGCAAACACACACACACACACACAGGTTCTCCAGTGCCTGGCCTGACAGTGAAATGCCCCCACTGACAGCTATTTGCAAGGGTAATGTGGTGGAAAACAGCATCCATCTTGGAAAGTTTCATTAGCCCCATCCAGCTGACCTCGCCACATAATGTTGTCAAATGTGACGGGCATCAGATTATTGGGAATATGGAGATCAATAAATATGCAACACCGGCGCTTACAATGCTTCTGGCGTTGGAGTCATGCAAATGCCATCTCACATGGCTCAGAGTCACCGTCATCTGTCACACCAGCTAGTAAACAGACAAGCTTAAGGGAAGGCGACCCATAATGGTACAGCACAGGGGTGAGAACGGACTGGGGCGGGAGGGGGGTGGGGAGTGTGGGGTGGGTTCTGATGCACAGAGGTTCCAAGAAACGCACCAGGCAAACACTCCCGAGCCACAGCCTGCCTTGTCTGGGCACTGATGCCAATCCTTTGCCGAGAGGTCAGGAGCTGCTCAGAGGCCCTGCCTCTGTGCTCTGTGTACTGCTGGGATGCCACGAGAAGCGGGGAGTAGCCTGAGTGCACGTCTGTCCTCTAAATCCCAGCCCAGTGTGTGTCAGCTATGTGGGATGTTTTTTCATTTGATGGCCGCCCACGGTCCCAAGAGTGCCTTCACTGTCTGTCCAATTACCTCAGCCTCAGGGTCTCTACCCTCGGGCCCACAGAGAGACCACCTGATGGGGCTGCAAAAGGAAACATCAGCCCAAACTGGGCCCAGCCGCTTCGGCCTGGTCATCAGAAGCTTGGGAATGGCTTCTCAGGCCGACTGGCCCATCAGGTCGCCCACCCACCAGGCCACGTACAGACGCCACTGCCCACAGTGCAGGTCCTCCTCACCACCCAGCAGTGCCCCCAGCCTGGGCACTGCCACCAGGCTTACCCTTTTTCACAAACCCTCTGCCCCCCCTCTCCAAGAAGTGCTCGAATCTCGCCATGCCCACCTTGAAGCTGAAAGGCACTGGGAGGAAAAGCAACATTCGGAAGCGCAGATTCGGTTGTCAGCCACATTTGGGCTCAGGCTCGGAAGCCCTGAGACAGAATAAAACAACACAATGGCGTCGCTCCTACCGTGTGTGTGTGTGTGTGTGTGTGTGTGTGTGTGTGT
>NW_022103968.1:7288143-7307996 GCF_000313985.2 Echinops telfairi
CGTTTTAAGAAATGCCATTCATCTCTATGGAAAGGAGAACAAACCAGAAGCATAAGGGTATTTTTGAAGTAGACTGTGATGATGTGCTTGGCTAGTAATTTGCTGCCTAGGTACACACCATACCTTTTAGCGCGGCTATTTATCTCGCGGAGAGAATGCTGCTGTACTTATGAGAAAGACTCTGTTGGACCTCTTCATCAATAGCAAACCTTTAAGCACAGCACATATCATAAATAGGAGTTCCACTAACACAGACTTCAAAAGGATAGAACTTGATAATTCAAAAATAGAGCTATATTAAGTGTTCCAGCAGTCCATCCATAAAAGCCGCCGTATACTGCAAACGCCCGCGTCCTCAGAGCACCATGGCAGGTCTATTAGAATAATAGCAGGGGAAAGCATAATTACAAGTAATCATTGGCTGGAAAAGAGAGCTAGTTGTTTTTGTGGAGAAAAATGCCGAGCCAAGCCCCGCGGACACTGTAGCCTGAGCCGAAGGCGCCGCAGCACATAACCACCGAAAATAGCCATGGCGTAAACCCTGCACTATTTATTTCTATTTATTAAGAACTCTTTGTATACCTTAATGTCTTCCTGGTGAAATCATCTTAATCCGAGCCCCCATTTTCTGCGGATAAGATTATTACATAAGTGCTACTTACCGGCACTATTTTCTATACATTTGTTGGTCAACAGTTAAGGTGTCTGTCTTTTCCAGCCTGGCATAGGAGATGGCTGCGCGCAGCAGGGGCTCCTGGTCAGCTCCAGGGAGTCAGGCTGTGCCGACACCTCGCCCCAGGAGGCTGGAGAAAGGCTGCAGGAGAGCTGTTACTCACTAGGGATGAGTTGTAGTCTCGGTGTTGTTGCCGTCGTTGCCGGTTGTCGTTGTTGTTTATAGGTGCCGACAAGTTGGTCCGACTCATAGGGACCTTATGGACAGCGAAACAGAGCACCGCCCGGTCCTGGGCCAGCCTCACGATTGATTGCTCGCTGTTGCAGGTGCTGGTCAGTCCATCACCTGGAGGTTCTTACTCTTTTTCCCTGGCCTTGGACTTCCCTCACTAGGATGTCCTTGTCCAGGGACGGGTCTCAACTGACACCACGTTCACAGTCTCACCACCCTCGCCTCACAGGACTACCTGGCTGCCCTTCTAACAGTCCCTGGCATCAAAGGCAAGCACAGAATGCACCCCGTCTTCCTCAGTCTCCCGTGGTTGCGATCGCGCTTCCCCGGGCAGGAGAGGTGGTTGAAAATAGCATGGCTTGGGTCAAGGGCACCTTGGTCCTCAGAGGGACATCTTTGCTCTTTAACACCATAAAGAGATCTAGCGCAACAAACTTGTCCGATGCTACATGCCCTTTGGTTTCTT
Organism: Echinops telfairi; assembly: GCF_000313985.2. NCBI lineage: Eukaryota > Metazoa > Chordata > Mammalia > Afrosoricida > Tenrecidae > Echinops > Echinops telfairi. The sequence goes on from NW_022103968.1 coordinate 7,289,514, forward strand.
AACTGCTGCTTCTATGAGCCTGGATTATGGATCCAAGAGAAACAGAAGGTCCATCTTTTCTCCATTCATCACAATGTTGTCTGTTGGTCCAATGGTGGGAGGTTTGCTTTCTTCACTCAAGATGATGAAGGACGAGCCATCAGTGGGCTCTGCCCAATGACCCGCACTGCAGTGGGTGACCCCAATGCCCATTCAGCAAGGGGCTTCTGTCCGTGTCATCCCCCACTAGACGGATGCTCTACTTCTGTGGAGCATTGTGAAGAGGGAGTCAACAGCTGATGCAAAGCCCCATTTTGCAGATGTGGAAACTGAGGTTCTGGGAGGGAAGTGGCTCCTCAGAGGTCACACAGCTGGTGTGTGGCCAGTTGGGACTTGAGTCCTTCTTCCCTCCTTGACAAGGGGAGGGCATCAACGATGGTTCTCCATCTTGCTGACTCTCTGAGAGAGGTCTGTGAAGCCCAGAGCCATACGCACACAGCTCTCAGGCAGGCAGGCACCGGCCAGCGGAATCTGGACACACTGACCTGGGCCTGTGCACAGCTTTGGCCCCAGACTCCAGGGGGGACAGTGTTGTGGAAGGCGTTGTGTCCTCCGGACAGGAGAGACACAGTCAAGTCAGAGCCCTGGGCCTGGAGTGATCCACTTACCGCACATGTATTGATATATAGGCACAGGGATGGGGAACAGACAGAAATCCTGGCTTTGGGGCTAGAGGTGAAAAAAATCCACATCTGAAGGTACAGCCAGTCTATGTTGAGTCACAGGATAATCGTTGAAGAGTCAGCGAGGTGAACAGGAAGGCACCTGGGGAACCCGGCTTCTCATGTCATTTCCAACTGCCTCAACGTAGGCCACTGACTTAACTTCAGGGAGCCTCAGTGTCCTCCTCAGGAATTGGGGTAATGGTACTGTGGGCCCCCACGAGTTGCAGAAGAGTAGATAATCCGTGCACTTAGCAAAGTGTGTGTACACAGGACGTGCTCCTCACGTATGTCATTCAAGAAGAAGGAGAGGCCTGCTCTGCGGAAAAGCTTCCAGGTGGTGGTGGGAACCCAGCCAGACCTTGGAGGGCTGAGGAGGTCGTCTCTGAGCAGCCAGTGCTCAGCACCTTGTCATATTGATCAGAAACCCGCTGGCCGGCCGTCAGGGGCTAGTTTCCAATAAGCCATGAGAGAGCAAGCTGCAGAGGTCCACAGCATACCAAAACAGGTGGCAAATGTAGGTACATAATCCTTCCTCACCAGCCTGCCCCCCAAAAAACCCCTCAAAATTACAATGAATTTTTCAGAGGGAGGCTAGAACTCCGTCCAGTGATGATATTTAGAATTCAGGCTATTAGGGGGTTTTCAGCTTATCAAGAGTTAGACGTGTCCACGAATGAGTGAGATGCTGCCCACGGCCATGGAGGCAGCCCCGACTGGTGGCCACCCCTGCACAACAGAAGGAAGCACTGCCCCACCCTGCACCATCGTTACAGGGAGCAGGTGTGCTCCACAGGGTCTGATCGGCTGGAGTTCGGAAGCAGATTGCCAGGCCTTTGTCCCTAGTCCATCTATATCAGAAAGTGCTACTGAACAGCACCTGCTGCACGCGCAAGCCTCCGCGGACAGGTAACGTCCTTGGTGAAGGTGGCCATCCACAAGGTACACTCGCCAGGAATCCAACAGCGTCTCCCACGTGGAAGGTAGGGATTTGACTACTGAACCACCACTGCCTCCACTGTCGTGGGATGAAGCTCCCATAATGCTTAGTAAGACCAGAGCAGCATCCAGCCTGCAGACCCCGGAGATAAGCCATCGGAGAAGAGGACCATGGCAGGGACAGTGGTGACTATAGCTACGTACTCAAGGGGGAAACGGTGGGCTCGGGGACAGTTTTGAGCAAAGGATGGAGTGAAGTGAGGAAAGCTAACCCACCTTAATACAAGGTGACCACACGTCCCGCTTTTGGCGGGACAGTCCCGATTTTTAACAATTTTCCCCACGTCCTATGGCGTTTTAAAAAAGTCCCGATTTTTGGAAAGAATGCATGACAAGCTAGGGTATACGGTTTTTGGCTGCCATGTGGCTGTTTCACCAGGATATGAGTTTTATCAAGGGTGTCCCGCTTTTGTCCCGCTTTACCAGTGTTAAAATCTGGTCACCTTACCTTAACACCAGTGTGAAGTGATGGCTGCCAGACCTGTAGAGCCAACTGGCTGAGTCCAAGGCCTGAGACAAGTCCTTCGGTCTGCCCACTTCAGAATGAGGAGTTCAGGCTAGACCAGCCCTGGGTCCCAACACTCAAATGTCCATCGGAGGGGTTGACTGTGGAAAAGACCATCCGCCCAGCATATCCATCTCAAGCAGCAGACCTGGGGTTTAGAAAAGATGCCAACAGACGCTCACTCAATCTGGCAAGCACCTGTAAAGACGTTCTAAACCCACACCCCTCCTGTTTGCCTGGAAGTCCCATGTGTCGCGGCCACGTGCTCCCTGGGCCCCTCTCCCTGTCCCTCTCTCCGTGGCCCCACCCCAGGATTTCTAAGATGCTTTCTGAAACTACCTCTTGAAGGAACCCTGATTTCCCAGTAGCAGAGTGTAATCCCTGCCAATGCTTCCAGAAAAGTTTCAATGTCCATTACATTAGCTAGCCTTAAAATTGAATACAAATCCATTTTAATCCATATGTTGTAATAAATAGATATTGAAGCCCATGGTGCTAATGTTCAGGTAGACTAATTAAAGCGCCAGCATCTGCAGCACTCTCATGCCTCAATTTTCTCGACAAAATCCTTATTGAACCACTACTTTAAAAAAAAATAATTGCATTTGCAATTAGAAACACTGAAGTTACATTATCGATTTTCTGCTAAAAACCTTTTTAGTAAACAAGCACAAACTACATTCATTAAATGTAAGTGCTTGGAGCTATGGTGTGAAATTCAATTCAGCCATTATCATGAATTACACTGATTATTGCCGTAATTATTTTCCCTTGGATACGACTGCATTTCTGTCCCTTGCTAGTTCGGGTGGACATATAACCATGTTCATTTTATAGCTAATAATACTCAACTGTAGTCCCAGCAATTACTATCACTTATACAAATCATTAAGTTAAGCTACGGGTCCCTAGTAAGATTTTTTTTTTAATTAAGTAAAACATCCCTTTTTACCCTTGAAATAACGAATCGGCTTGCAGCACAAGGAAAACTACAGATGTTAACGGATTTGCATCGCAGGCTTTAATCACCTGTACTTGACTCGTCAGAAATGTCTGTTGTCCTAAGCGCGCTTTTGAAAAGAGATCCCCCTACAGTAGACATTTGTATTAAAGAAATGGAGGGCAGTGAGCTGGATCACACATCTGCAGCATTCCCTGGGAAGGGGGGGTGGGGGGAGCCCTGGTCACTTGGCTGCCAGAGAATAGATTTTATGCTTTAATTACCGAAGGTGGGTGGGATGGAGGAAAGCGAAGGGCCCGCGTCCCTGCGTTTGACGCTTGTTTAGAAATCGGACGAACCCGGCAGCTTTCAGGAGCGCAAACGCCCGTTTACTTGGTCGCTCAGGGCCGACTGTCGGTTTACACCGTTTTAAAGGGCCGTCCTCTGGGGACAAGCGGGCTTTTCCAAGGAGACCTCCCTCTCTCCCCAGGGGTGAGGGCAGCGCAGGGATCAGCGCCACTGGGCCACATTCCCCCTGGGTGCGATGGGCCCTGGGGGCTCCGGCAGGGCACCCTCCCAAAGGAAAGCGCTGGTGCAAGCCGCGAGATGAGCGGCACGGCCGTGTGGTGTGCAAACGTGTGTGCGCGTCTGCACCTAGACACGGACTGGAGCATCCTTCCCCGGGGAGGCGGCGCGCCGCGGCAGCCTCGTCTCTAGGGCTTCCCACCTGGTGCAGAGGCCCCACCTGCCTGCGAGGGCCTGCAGGCCCAGGCCACTCTCCAGCCGACCCCGGAGAAAGGCTTCATTCACAAATGGCAGAATTGCTTCCTCCCATTACCATTAAGAGCCCTTTGGAAAGCGAGCTTCCGGGGCCTCGTGGCTCACCACCTTATCATCCATCAGCCATCCCATCCTTCGTGGCTTTATCTTCTCGTGGTCCTGCACCTCCCTCCCAGGGCTCCCATGTAAATGAAGCTGAGTCCAGCTGGGAGACCCAAACCCTGCAGAAAGGGGGGCTCTCACAGGCTGGGGGACTTTTACTATTTTCTCAATGTCTTTTTTCTTCTTGTGGTAAAAATAAAAAACATATAGTATCCAATGCACTATCTTAATCACTTTTTAAGCATGCAATTCAGGGGGTTCATTATAATCACTGCATTGGGCAACCATCTGTTTGTTTCCAAAACTTTTCATCTTGCTCCTGACAGACACCTGGCATCCACTAAACCCTAACTGTCCTTCCGCCCTGCCCGCAGCTGCTGGCCTCCACTAGCCTGCTTCTTGTCTCTGCCATTGCTGTTCTTGACCTTCATACATAAGTGGGACCCGGCAACATTTGTTCTTTGGTGCCTGGCTTTTTCAGTAGTATAAAATTTTCAAGGTTCATCTGTGTCATCTGAACCTCATTTTTCCTTATGCCTGAGTAATATCCCATGGTAGGTTACCTGTGCATACCACATTTTATTGATCTGTTGTAGACACTTGGGTTGTTTCCAACAGTATATCTTTTTTTTTCCTTCTTCTTCTTCTTCCTCTTCTTTTTTAATGTCACTCCTACACACCTCGCTTTCTTTTTTAAAGGTGGGGAGGAAGCCTGGGTGACTAACAGGAACCCATAATAAATTATAATAACTTAGAGGAAAAAGGGTGGCAGAAAACCCAGAGGTAGAGTCCACCTACTGGCAACAGAACAATATGGCCTTCAGAATTGCTACAAGTGAGTCACAGTTTGGACTCGGGGCTTCCTAGTGGTCAAGGCAAAAAAAGGAAACACAAACTTCCAAACCTATGACTAGCTGTTTCCAAAAGAATCCATGTAATTTAAATCTAAGTAGAAAATGGTTTCATTAATATAAATATATGGATTGTGATAAGAGTTGTACAAGCCCCCAATAAAATGATTTTTTAAATATATAAATAAAAGTTGTCATGGTAAGAATCAGAAACAAAAATTGAGAGCCTCTTTAAAAAGTCAAGGAGGCTTGGTGGTGGAGTGGTTAGGCTTTGGGCTGCTAACTACATGGTCAGCAGTTCGAAACCACCAGCTGCTCCACGGAAGAGAGATGAGGTGTTCCGCTCCCTGAAAGAGTGACAGTCTGGGAAACCCACAGGAGCAGTTCTACCCAGTCCTATAGAGTCATCATAAGTCAGAATTGATTCAGTGGCCGTGAGTTTTTTAAAGTCACCCACTCCTTCTTTCCCTGATTTTGTTATGATGTTCATAATTGGAGCCCTGAGAGCAGCACAGTGGTTATACATTGGGCTGCCATCTGCAAGGTCCAAAGATCAAAACCACCAGCTGCTGCACTGGAGAAAGACGGGGCTCTCTGCTCCCATAGAGAATTACAGTCTGGGAAACTCACAGGGCAGTTCCACCCTGTCCTTGGGTCACTACGTGTCAGCATGCACTCCATGGCAGTGAGTTTGCTTTAGTTTTTCATCCGTATGCTTTTCACTTAATATAAGCCTCTAGAGCAGCGGTTCCCCACCTTCCTCATGCCACCACCCTTTCATACAGCTCCTCGTGAGGTGGGACCCCCCCAACAATACATGATTTTCGTTGCTACTTCATCACTGTCATTTTGCTACTGTTATGAATTGGGAGACCCCTGTGAAAGGGTTGTTCAACCCCAAAGGGGTTGACCAGGTTGAGAGCCACAGGTTGAGGATTGCTGCTCCAGGGAGAAACATCAGCTGAAACTCTGGAGCTGTTTTTAATGACTAGGAGGATAAAAGGAAGGAAATAAGACAAAACAGCGTTGTCAATGCATCTTGAAAGCTGACCAGCCCCAAGAAGGTGCATTCACTGCAGAATCACATCTAAATAACCCTGACAGTTGATTCAAGACATCATTTTGGAGCCATCGAGAATTTTTCCAACGCACCTAAATGAATTTTATGGGCATTTTCATCCATTTAAAGTATTCATTGGGATCACGTATTCAGTATGAAGAGAGTTCTCTTTAGCGTTCTAAAAGAATTTTTTAAAGGAATATATATTTTTTAAGAATCCTTTCTTAAATGATAGTTCTTGCTACTACCACTCCCGCTGTCTGCGGAATTACCCTCAGTAATTGTACGAAATTATGAAATGATCAGAAGCCAGAATTCTCTATCTCCTCCCGGTATCTTAAAATGGGTGGGCAAATTTTCATTACTAATTTGAAGAAAATAAATAAATGTGTGTGTTTTGTGTGTGTGTGCTTCCTTCAAAAAGTTCATGGAAAATTCCATTCTCTTTCAGTTCCGTTTTTCCATACATTTTGTGAAGCCCCCTCCAATGACATTAGACATTAGCTGAAGAGGCAGATACTCACGGGAGATCAGCAGGCACGCTTATCTTGCACCCACAGAGGAGGAAACATTTTTAAAGCTAACAATTGGGCTATATCTCTCTGGGAAACTTCCTGGGGAATTAAAGAATTTCAATAGGCCAACTGGAAAATTCAGAACATGGAAAATTAAAATTCCAAGAGATCGTCAAGAATATCTTATTCATTTACCTCAGCCTGTCCCCGGGAGCCTGGAAACGTGTAATACAACCTTCAAAGTAAAAACGGTTTGTTGCATTAGTTCTGCTTAGCTGACCATGAATACTAATTGCAGGAAGAATGAACTGTGCCCGATACCTGGGGGCCAGAGCAGACAAAAGTGACCCAGAAGGCAGACAATGTATCAGGCCAAATGGAGCATCCCACCGCTATTCAACTCAACGTGACCTGCAACCAAACCCTATATTGCGAGGAAGTCAGTAGCCACCGCTGTCCCCAGAGGTCAGAAATCAGAGGAAGTTTGGGGGTTGTTGAGGGGGTGGGAGTGAGGGATAGGGGACAGGAAAGAAAGTGCATGGTACCCCCTAAGCCCCTGAACGAGCACGATGAAGATTTCCCACAGAAAACGAAGTCATTGGAGATGACAAGGGCAAGGAAAAAAAGATTGCTACAAAAGCAAACGAACCTTAATTAAACAAAACTATCAAAATGGGAAGCGATCGTTTGGAGACACAGGCAGACACAGCCTGCCTCCAGGTCACGGTGCCTCTGGTGGCAATGCTTCCATCTTTCTGACCCTTCCCCCCAAGACTGCTGGACTCTTCAATGTCCCCTACCTCAAAAATCCCCTCGGGACTCAACAAAGTCGGGTTCCTTTTAAAAATTCTTTTTGTCTGGGGAACAGAAAGAAGTCTGAAGGGGCCAGGGGCAATGCATGCAGCCCCACGGAGGGGGTACGGTTTCCCAGCAAGATGCTCCCGGGCGGCCGGCCCCGGGCCAGGAGCGAGCAGGTGCCTCGTCTGATGGGAAGCATCTTTTCTCACGATGATGCCGTTTCCAACGTCCTCAAAACGTCCTTCGGAAGGGGTCCCCGGGACCATCCTGTGTCCATTGAGAAAAGTCCTCCCGATGACACCCCCCCTTTTTTGGAGTCCGCAGGCCACACGCTTCGGAGCTGACCCCTCCGCCTGGGATGGAACGGCAGATCGCGTCAGAAGCCACGGTTCCCACGCGACTCGTTGTTGTTGTTGTTGTTGTTGTTGTTTTGACACCCCTAAGGAACTTGTCGCAGCCACCACCCACGGCTGCAGAGACGCGTCCAGTGTGGCCGGCCTGGGGTAAGCCTGCGCGGGAGCGGGCGGGACGCGCCGGCAGCCCGTGGATCGTGGGGGTGTGCACGGGCCCCCCAGGAGCAACACACCTTTCCTGGCCTGCACCCTGCACGGGTGTGAGCCAGAACCGACTCGGTGACACTGAGGGTTCGGGGGATTCCTTGTCCTTTGCGAGCACGCTCGGGGTCTTACCTCAAAGTGTCTGTGTGACAACGCGCTGTGCCCACACAGCCCAGGGCCTACGTGGAGCCACAGAGACCCGCTTGACGGAAGGAAGGCGGCGACGTGGAGTCTCAGGGACCCCGTCGCACCAACGCTGGGGACATGTTTGTCCCACGTGAGCCTCCGTCCTCGCCCGCCTCCGGGCCTCCCTCGCGTCCCACGCTGATTGGACCAAATGGGAACACCTGACCTAGGCTCGGCCAATCAGACTCTTTCCCCTTGGGCGCAGGGGTGGGTTCTGCGCTGCAGCGAGTCCCCGCGGGAAGAAGGTGGGCGGCTGTTTTGCCACAAGTGTCCTGGGGTCTGCCGGTCACCTCCCCGCAGTTTGCTGTTAGAGTAACAGGAATTGTTCAAACTGATTATCAACACCTCCATCACTAAAAGTTAGATTAGATAAACTTACAATTGAACAGTGCTAAAAGCAAAGGTAGTCAACGCTCAAGCGAATCGCCCTGACCATTTCATAACTGCATGTGCGCTCGAGGTTACTGACTTCCTGCGGTCTGTGGAAGGAGCCCTGGCGGCGCGGTAGTTACGTGCTCGCCAGGTAACCCAAAGGTTGATGGTTCGACTCCACCAGCCCGGCAGAGAGATGAGACACGGTCAACTCCCGTGGGAGTGTGCGCCATCCCTGGGCCGGGCCCGTACCCCCAGGGGACCCGTTGGTAGCTGTGGGGAGCGGCACTGGAGAGGACTTTCTGGTGGGGAAAAGAGGGGAGAGACCAGCTGTCTCCCTGCTCTCAGGCCCTTCCCTTGCAGGCTCCTGCCTGTACTTCTGGGCTCTTAAGAAATTGCCCAGCATACTTGCTGTGAATTAATTCCTCCTTATTGGCATTTACATTGGTTTCCACGTTCCCGTCTTAACCAGTAGATGGGTTATAAAATCAGTGAAAAGTGTGCTCTCTTGTGGGCGTCGTTTGAATCTATTCTTAATGCATAATAATAAAGCCCTAATTACTAGTCTTCCAGAGTTGAGGTGGTTGGGGTTTTGTCTGGTCTTGTTTTTAATCTTGGTATAATGCACCATGTATCCTGGAAATATCCCTGCTATTTCTTCCTCATCACCAAGGACAATTGTGCCTGAGCCTCCCACACTGGATCCTTAAGACCCCTGTCTAATTTTCCCAGCAATACTTGGTGCTGCTCAGGCTGGCCTTTATGTAATGACTCCACACTGTGTTCATTACCGTGAACCCACCCCCAATGATCCACTGTGGCCTTAACTGTTGGCTCAGGAGAGACCGCTGTTCTTCAAAGCAGGAGTGGGGAACTGGTGGGAAACCAGACCACTTGGGGAGGGAGGAGAGCCACAAGCTTGCTTTTCACACATCAAGCCAGGCAGGCTCCCAGTCGGTTTAAGTTTCCAGGAAAATCAAAATGCTCTTCACCCTTTTTTTTTTTTCTTTCAATGAAGGTGAAAACGTCAACTGCTCCCTCGCTACCCCCTCTTCTCTCTCTCCTCCTACAGCAATGATTCTCAACCTGTGGGTCTCGACCCCTTTGGGGGTCGAACAACCCTTTCACAGGGGTCACCCAAGACCAGGGGGAAACACAAATATTTCACAATATATAATAACATATTTTGTGACTAATCACTGTGCTTTAATTATGTTTAATTATGTTCAATTTGTAACAATGAAAATGCATCCTGCATATCAGATATTTTTATGATGATTCATAACAGTAGCAAAATTATAGTTATGAAATAGCAACAAAGATACTTTTATGTTGGGGATCACCACAACATGAGGAACTGTATTAAAGGGTCACGGCATTAGGAAGGTGGAGAACCGCTGTCCTACAGCTTCCCCTATCCCCCTTTGCTAAGTTTTTGTTTCCTTTGAATAATGATTTCCTGTAACTGTGCAGTCTGTAGCCTCTTCAAAAATACTTTGGTTTTCAGGATCTTGGGATGGCAGATGCTCCCTAAGTGGAAAAGGAAGGGTAACAATGGAAAAACCCCATTCAGAGTGGCTGTCCCCCATCGCATACAGCAGGTGGGTGTCTTAGTGTCTGCACAGAAAGGTAAACTTGATTCCAAAGGACACACATGTACGTACACGTGGTGGTTTAAAATTCAGTCACCAGCTTGCCGACGTACCATGAGCTCATACTATTAGCAAATGCCTCCTGCAGCCAGCAGAGCTAAGAATTGAAGGTCATTGCCAAGATGTGCAACTCAGCAACTGTCTGACAGATTCAAGTTCAACCTCTTAACTCATCAAAATCTCAAGTATATTCAAATTCACATTTCCAGAAAGTCCTGAAGTAGGATTTGAAAAAGCAGCTACTTAACCTGCTGTGTGAGCTGCTCAGTCATCTGGAAACAGATCAGACCGTCAGCTCGGGAATTGTATGCAAATGTTTGAATTTCTACCCTGATGGCGTAGTGGTTCCGAGTTGGGCTGCCAGCCACAAGGTGAGCAGTTTGAAACTACCAGCTGCTACTCGGGAGAAACATGAGGCTTTCTACTCCTGTAAAGCATTAACAACTTCAGAAATGCACAGGGACAGTGCTACTCTGGCCTAGAGGGTCGCTATGAGTCAGAATCAACTCAATGGCAGTTAAGTCTGGTTTTTGGTGTGGTAAATGACAATCCATTTCTCAAGAGTCATTAGGGTGGCCAAAGGTCCCTATTCAAAAATTTCAATTCCCTGGGTGGTACAAATGGTAGAGATGCTGTGAACAAAAAGGCTGGAGGTTCGAATCCACCCAAAGACACCATGGAAGAAAGGACTGGTGACCTACTTCTGGGAAACCATTATTTGGCACAATCTAGCACACTTGAAAATGTGTTATTGAAGCACCATATTTTCGCTAATTTTGGTCCCTTAAAATGCCCTGACAGTCACAGGTGGACAAAGTTGTCCCCAGGAAGCAGGGAGGGGCAGGAAACCATTTCCAATGTCATGTTCTTCCCATCTTCCCCTTGAGCAAGCATTGCTCCTGGGTGGAGGTTCAGTTAATACCCTTTCTGCTCACTCCCTTTGTTCCTGCTCACAGTGCACCTCCCTGAGGAATGGCGAAGCTGTTCATGTTAAACTTACATGGGTGGCATGTCTCTCCTTTGGAGAACTAGACTATGCTGCCGGCAAGTAGAACGAACCGGCCCTACAGACAAAACCCACCTCTGTGACCTCCGAAGGACTTCCAGACATCGTTGTCCAAAGAGCAACGTGTCACCAGGAAATCAGTGCTCGGTCTCGGGTCAGGAGGAGAGAGAGTGTCACCTCTCAGCAGGGGAGGGTAAGCGAAGCAAGGAAAGAGGAGGGTGGCCTTCTCATTTGGCCTAAAGAGCTGCTAAGCAGAGTGGGCTCAGGCCTGTGCTGAGACTGGGTCAGAGCTGGAGAGACACTGGTCTGCCCCCAAGGAGTTCACGGTCTTGGCAGTGAGCCAAGACGGCAGGCGCTCACACTCCTGGGAAACACGAGCACCCTAGATTGGAAGAGTATGCAGAGTTCTGTTCCATGATGTCTCTGGCGGACCAAGTCTCTCGGTGCCGAGCTGGGAAGCAATGTGCACATTCCACCCTCACAAGCCAGCTGGTCCTGGCCACTCCAATCAGGTACAAGCTGATGTGAGCTAGCCACAGCACACCCCAACCCAGCAGGTGCTGTGAGCACAATACAGTCCTTCTCCAATGCCCCCACTCAGTCACACCAGAGCCCTGGACACACACCATCAGAGGCCTCGATGCAGGCCAGGGACAAGAAGCAAGGTAAGCATAGGCTTACTTGAACGGACTCACTCCTTTTTAGTGAGCAATTCCCCATGGGCTCAGCAGCAGCTATGAGGTGGTGGAAAACCAACAGGGCAGCACTGTAAGCCTTATACCAACCTTCCTGTTTGGGCACGCCACCTCTGACTGGGGCTGCAAATTTAAAAAGAGGCCTTGATTCTGTAGGACGGTGCTGGGGGGTTGGGAGAGAGACACATGCCAACCAGACCTAGAAACAGGAACTTTGATGTGGTGAATAATGTGAAGTAAGCCCCCGCTAACCTTGCTTAGTGGGTCATCGGATACTGCTGTCGGCCTGCCGAGGCCCCAAAGGTGTCTCTCTCTCTGGGTTTGATGATAAAGCAACATGCTGTTTCCAGATCTTGCCCCAAGGGTTCCAAGAAACCCCTGGTCTACCACTTATTAACGTGCAGGCCTGAGATGCTTAACATCCCCGGTTTGACTGTAAACTCTGAGAAGGCCGGATTGTGATCTGTTTTGTTCACTGCAGTAGCCCTGACATCTGGTACAATGCCTGGCACGTGGTGGGCTCCCAATAAATAAATGCAGGATAACTAAAGGAAATGAGTCAGGAAGCACGGTGTTAGGGTCACCATGCTCACCCTACCAAAGCAGTGACAACAGATGCCGCTCAGGAGACACACACGGTGCCAGGTGGCCACATTGTCCCTCCCAGTGCTCAACTTGTCCTAAAAACCATGTGTCTGAGAACCAGCTTCAGCTCCCGGTGAGGCCCGTGCACATTGTTGGAAGCATGGGCGTGCTCTGCCTGGTTCCCACCGTGATGATGTCTAAGAGAAGGCAGGTGTTGGGGCCAGGAGGAGGCCAGAGATTTGGGATTGAAGTTCCATCTCACTCCTGCAGCTTCCAAGTGCTTTTTCCCCACCTAACAGGTCTGCTCCATCTTGAAATGAAACTGGTCAGGATCTTTCCACCTTCCCTTTCAATGAGGCTGGAGTTTAATTAAAGGTAGAATAACATTTACATACATAATGACACATCTCGACAAGAGGCACCCAACAGCTTCTGATGACTGCTCAGCTGGCCACGGTGGCATGGGTTTCGTGCACCATCCCTGAAGATGGCCAATTTTCTGTTCTGGAAATATCAGTAGGTTACATCAATGGAGACACTTTGCTGAATTGGAATGTGTACCTAAAGTAAGGTATGTAGATAGCTTCCTAAAAGAAACCCTCTTATTGTCTCTTTCTCATATTTGGAACAAAGCAAATGATGATCCTCTATCATAAAATGATTTCCGTGGACGGAAATGTTTCGGAATCATCAAGCTCTTTTAAACAACACGATGTTGTTTGATCTTTGGAATAACTACATAGTACGCTTTAGAAGAGGTACCACCCCTCAGGTACTGGGGAAAAAGAAGTCCTTTGAGGTGTGTTTAATGAGATATGTTTAATCATCCAAGTTTAATGATGGTGGTTCATCCGAGGTTAATGGGTGGCCGAGTTCCTGATCTTAATCCGGTGTGCTTTCTGCCAGTTCACCCCGCACAACAGAGCACCCTGTGGTCTTCTGGAATCCCTGTTTGCTGGAAGTTAGCATCACGTGGGCACACTGCAGCGTTCTTTGTAAAGAAATGCTGAGCAATTTGTGTAAGTCATCCAGTAAAAGGCTTCAAGCGTTATGGGAAGCTGGAAGCACCACAGCTCAGAGAAAGGACCCCGGAGGAGTCTTGCTGTTAGTCACCGTCAAGTTGACTCTGACTCACGGTGGCCCACGGAGTGCACAGTCAAACTGCTCCCCGGGGTCTTAGGCTGTGATCTTTGAGAAGCAGGGCGACCAACCTGTGTGGGAACCTCCAGGTGTGTGGGAACCACCAGCCGTTCAGCTAGTCAGCAAGCACTTAACCGTCTGCCCCACCCAAGCAGTCTCGGCTCAAATTCAGGCTCTGCCATTATTTTGCTGCATGGAAGTGTGGACCAGTTATTTGGTGTTCCCATGTTTGGGGTCCTCACGGACCCCCAGGCACCAACCCTCTTGCCAGTCCCATGGGCAGCACACATGATCGAGGCAAACCAATTCCTGCCAGCCCCCAGGCCGTACCACTGGGGCAGCCACATGAAGCTAGCTCTCCCCATCCATGGGATGCCAGAGCTCTTGAAGAGAAGCTTCAAGAGGCATCACCCCTGGGTGTGCACCAGCAAGCCTGGGTGTCCTCTAGGGAGCTGATGGCAGCCGTCTTGGAATGTGAGGAGAGTCGGGCGAGGAAAAGGCTGCACACGGTGAGAAGACGGAAAGAACCTGGATCCAGGTCCCCCGGCCAAGCTCTGCCTCGAGCCTCCCCGGGAACGGCTCTTCTCAGCTCCCTGAGACAGCCAGTCCCTGGGTAAGCCAACAGGAGTCGACTTTCCTACGTGTTCTCGCTCAGCCCCCTCAACTGCAAAAAGCAAGAGAAGAAATCCGCCTTTGTGTGTTGGCTGCAAGGATCAAACGAGGTAACAATAAGAACACCTGCCATCGCCCCACCCGTGTGTGACAAGGCCTGAGGCAGCAGGGGATGCAGCGGGGCATCCCACCATCCTTCCCTCCCGATGCTTCTTTGTGCCCAGGAAGCCAAGTCTTCCCAAGATAAATATCCCACTTAACCCGCGGGACCCCGATGCACACCACCCTTGCCCACACTCTCACGCCTGGGCTCATTAGAAGGCGTTATTTTAAGACTGCACTATTAGGAACCGCGGCAGCAGGAGCACAGAGCGATTCTGTCACAATCACATCGCGGGTCATTTCCAGGCATTTGGTGATTTTACATTTTTTCCCAGTATCCCCTGGGCTGGTGTCCTTAACCTGTTATGTAATGATATTTCAGGTTCTGGGAGATGAATTGCCCGCCGTGTAAAATATGGCAGCGAATCTATACCCCTAAGCTCTGATAATTAGTTTTTAATGTAACTACAATTCTTTCTAGGAGATGTTTTCGCGCTCTAAAATCTTCTTAAAAGCATCCCTTAGGCTGAAATTAAGTTGGAAGGAGTGTCATGGAGGTCTACGGTGAGGGCCAAGCTGGGCTCAGGTCCCAGCCCGACTGACATGATTCATGGGCCCCGGCCAGGCCCTCGCCAGCACGCAGCCGCCCGGCAAAGGGCGAGAAAGCACTTCATCATCGAACATGACACCCAAGTAATGGTTACAAATGGGCTTTCAAGGCAAGGCAGAGCATGCAGGGTGGAGACTCGGAGGGGGGAGGGGAAGGGACCTGGGAGCCCACCAAAGCCTGCCCCCTTTCTCTAACCACACCATGGTGGCTATCTTTCCTGGGGCTTTGACTTATTTCAATTCAGGCAGTTAAACCGCATCAGGGGCCACAGACAGCCTGTCTCTTGGAAAGAACTGTCAGGTCCTTGGGGACTTCTTGGGAGTCTCTGGGCTGTCTGGCTGAGGCTGACTCAGGCAGGACCGGGGTTCGCCATGGCGTCCCCCACCGTGTACCTGGAAGCGTCTCAAAATGAGGACCTCTGCTCTTGGGAAAGATAAACTGGCCATCTTGGCCACCGACAGCACTAGGTGCTCTCTAAAGGAGATCCGCAGCTGGGACGACATCTGTCTTCATATTGTTATTGAAAGGAGGCTAGCTGGTCCAATTAGATATTAATGGAAAGGTTTGTGGTTTGAACCCACATGGTGGTTCTGAGGAAGACATCCAGGTGATACTTGCATCAAGATTTGAGCCCAGAAAAATCTACAGAGCAATTCTATTCCATAACGCATAGGTCACCATGAACTCTGGGTCTACTGCAGCGGTCCTCAACCTGTGGGTCATGACCCCTTTGGGGGTTGAACGACCCTTTCACAGGGATTGCCCAATTCATAACAGTAGCAAAATTACAGTTATGAAGTAGCAATGAAAATAATTTGATGGTTGGGGGAGGGGGTGCACCACAATATGAGGAACTGTATGAAAGGGTCGCGACATCAGGAAGGTTGAGAACCACTGGCCTATTGAATGGCAGCTACCTGGAGAGACCAGGCCCCGGAAAAGAGCATCGCAGCTGCTCACCGAAGGTCTGTGGCCTGAGCCACCAGTGGCTCCTGCTCCCATAAAGATCACAACCTAGGACACCCTACAGGGCAGCTCAGCTCCATCCTATAGATTGCTATGGGTCAGCATCCACTCCACACCCACTAACAGCAATAACAGCATGCAATGAAATAAACCCTTAGAGTCACTAAAGCCAACAAAGGAGAAGAACAAAATATAAGAGCTGAACAGAAGATTTGCAGGGGTAACTGAAGACAAATTAAGAATCTTATGTTCAAAGACCTGGTGTGATAAAACCAAAAAGGAAGAAGACCTTCAAGATTTCTCAATGTGAAAGAACTGGGGGCGGGTGGGGGGTGGAGTGGCGCGGGAATCAGGCCTTGAATTGTAATACTGAAGGATGCTACGGGTGAAAAAAATCATGAAGCCTCAAACGAAGTTAGAAGGAATGCACAGAGTCACTGTAGCAAAAGGAATTGTTCAATATCCAACATTTCATTCAGGAGGTAGCATTCGAGTTTAAAACTCAATGCTATTGAAGACATTAGTGAAAACCAGGGATCCCAGAATTAACAGAAAACCAATTAAGGCATTTCAACAAACCTTTGCGATGCTGGAAGCACTCGCTTATCTAGGCCAAGAAATCTGGAAGCCTGCTGGCCAACCAACTGGAAGAAATCCATATTTGTACTCATTCCAAAGAAAGATGGACCAACAGTATGCGGAAAGTATCAAACAATATCATTAATATCACACAAAAATGTTACTGAGGAGAATTCAAAAGCAGTTGCAGCAGCACACTGGCCGGGACCTCCCAAATGTTTAAGGTGGAGAATGTGGAATAAGAGACACAATTACTGATGTCAGAGAATATTGACTAAAAGCAGAGAATAACAGAAAGATATTTCTAGAATACGTCATTGTGCTCATGCAAAACCTGTACATAGATCAACAGGCAATTGTTCAGACACAGCAAGGGAATACTACATGTTTTAAAATCAGGAAAGAAGTACATCAGAGTTATACCCTTCGGCCATATTTATTCCATCTGTAAGCTGAGCAAATAATTCGAGAAGCTGAAGTAATATTAAGAAGAATGTGGTATAAGGATTGGAAGAAGGCTCATTAACAACCTGTGGTATACAGATGGCACGATCTTCCTTGCTGGGAAGGAAGAGGACTTGAAGTACTTACTAATTAACATGAAAGATGATAACCTTCAGAGTGGATTACATCACAATGTTAAGAAAACAAAAACCCTCACAACTGGATCCATAAGCAATTGCATAATAAATGGGGAATACTTTGAAGTTGTCAAAGATTTTGTTTTAGTTGGATCCACAATCAACTCCCATGAAAACAGCTCTCAAGAAATCCAAAGGCATATTGCATAGGTGGGTGGGCAAATCTTCCATTAAGAGTACTTTAAGGCATCTAGAAGCCAAGGTGTCACTTTGAGGGCTAAGTTGTGCCTGGCTCAAGTCTTGATATGTTCAGTGGCCTCATATGAATGGGAAAGTTGGGCAATGCTAAAGAAGATCAAGGCAGACCTTTGAAGTTTGGTCTCAGTGAAGAATATTGAAAACATGAGGGACTGGCAGGAGAATGAACACATCTGTCTTGGAAGAAGTACAGCCCACGTGGTCCTTAGAAGTAAGGATGGCTGATTCCGTTCCAGAGACCAGTCCTTGGAGGAGCTCATGCTTGGTGACACAAAAGGTTGGTGCAAAGAGGGAAATCGCCCAGGAGATGGATTGGCACAGTGGCTATCAACAATGTGCTCACACACGGGACTGGTTATGAGGATGGCGCCAGGCTGGACCGTGTTTGGTTTGGTTGTACGTAGGTTCCATCTGAGTTGAAACCAACCCTGACACCGAAGAACAACCCGTTTAACTGGCTACCTCAGGTGGTTGTTGTCGTTAAGTGACCCCGTGCTAACTCGTGGTGGCTCCACATGACAGAGGAGAAATGCCCCGTGGGGTTTCCCGGGCTGCCATCGGTACAGGAGCAGATCCACAGGTCTTCTTCTTCCAGAGCCAAGCTCCAACCTTTCGGTTAGCAGCCCAGCACCACCAGGGCCCCTTACACTCGGCTCTTGAGAATGCCAAAGGAATGCCAAATGTTCATCAGAGCCATACAAACATTTCCTTTCCCTTGGCCGGAAGCCACACTCGGGTAAAACAATGACGCATGTTGAAGATGGCACTTGAACTATCGTGAGGACACGTAGGACCAGGCAGCATGTCGTTCTGTTGTGTATCAGGCCACTATGGGTTGGAACCGACTTGCTGGAACTCAACAACAGCAACATGACCATGTACCAAGGACCTTTCCTTGGGACTAGCACATCAAGGCTCCTATAAAAGTAGGCTCACCCAAGCATTAGGTAATGCAGGGACAACAAGTAGTGAGAAATTATGACTGGTTAAATGACTATGGCACATCCAGGGATCAGGACGCCATGTCACAAGGTCCCCCAGAACAGCGCCATCAGCAAAGTGAGGTGCTGACCTGCACCTGAGGTTTTCATGAGACGTCACTGGAGAGGCAGTCAAGGCAATCCTTCGATGTATAAAATACCATCTCTACAAACCCAGGGACAAGGGAACAACAAGTGATCCAAAATCAACAGCGAGGAGGGTGTAGGAAGCCTGGTAGGGCTTGATCAAGGACAATGTAACCAAGAGGAATTACTGAAACCCAAATGAAGGCTGAACATGATAGTGGGACAAGAGGAAAGTAAAAGGAAATAGAGGGAAAAACTAGGAGG
>NW_022103968.1:7309110-7310348 GCF_000313985.2 Echinops telfairi
TCATAGTCATCATTCATAATAGAAACCAGTATTTTGAGAATAAATGTTATTAGTAATAAGTACCTGCTATTGGTCAGCTCACTCTGAGCCAGAGCTGGTAAAGCTCTGCCTGCTTTCTGATATTGTCCTCAGGAGGGACAGCAGCCATGAGTGCCCCCACTTGTCAGAGCAGAATACTGGAGACTCAGCAAAGCGTGACAACCGGCCCAGCATCGCACAGCTTCCAAGGGTGGGCTCAGGGTTTGAGGCCCAGCTGAGTGGCTCCAAACTCACTGTGCTGCGGCGCCTCGCTCGCTCGCAGGACTGCTTTGCCGGCTCATCAGCTGAAAGGAGTCACAGAAGCTCCCGAAACCAGAGGAGTGGGCTCCCAAGTCAGCAAGACCCGATTGTCTCCAGGGAAAGAAGCGTCCAGAAGAGCTGCCTTCTCAGCTCCTTCCCGTGGGGAGAAACTCTAACAGCCCGTCTTGATGATGAAACGGCTCTGGTCAATTTTGAAAGTAACTAAGAAAACATTTTCTTGGGAATTTTATCACAGGTGATTTGGACCTGTCGGGAGGTCAGTTGAGACAGGAGCTGGAGATGCCATCAGACATGTCCTGGAGACCACGACCTGCGTCCGTGTTTCCGCAGCAGCGCCCATGCTAGTGAGCACCGCACTCCCCTACGTGGTCTCCCATGTCCACGGCTTTCAGCCAAGGGAAGAGTGACGTGGCCTGTGGCCAAGTCCAGCCGTCCAAGTTTTCTCAGGACGGATGGAAAAACAACAGTAAGATGACGCGTCAGAACTGTCACCCTGCAGACCTAGACCAGAGGTTCCTGACCCAGTTTGCACATTGGAGTCACTTGGGGAACTTTAAAAGAACTGATAGTCCCGGCCACTCCCCCGACCAATGAGTCAACTCTCTGAAGCTGGAGCAAAGGCGCGGATCAGGGCTGCCGAAGAGCCCTCCAGAGGATCGGCCGACGGCCTATGCAGCCCGTGCAAGTCGATCTCGCGAAGTTGTCAGCACAGACAGGTTGCTATTCAGTCCAGGGCGTGTGCGGAGCTCTGAGACATCAGTTCTGGTTGTGCAGGCGGACGAGGTACAGAATTGCCCATTGCTGCAGCCCTGCAGGGGACTCTCAGAAAAGCTAGGAAGTACAGAGAAAAAGCCATGTGACAAAATAGGGAGCTAACGCCACGGAAGACGGCACGCAGACACAGAGTGTGTTCCGAGCTTACAAGAATGACTGTGGGG
>NW_022103968.1:7312585-7313951 GCF_000313985.2 Echinops telfairi
AAGAGGGATTTATGGACTAGTGTTAGACCTATGGACTTGATCTGGACTGGGCTGGGATGTTTTCCTGACCTACAATGACTTCTTGATATAAAGCTTTCACACCTATGTGTGCCTCTGGATTTGTTTCTTGAGTCAACCAGCCTAGCACACCAGGCAATGTAAGCACAGGGATGCCACAGGCTGATAGCTTTGGGGCCTGTATCACCCTTGAGCTAGAGGGGGCAATGAGGGACACAGCCAGCCCCAAACAAGCCTGCAGAAATGGAACTGGGAGAAAAGCACCCCACCTCACCTTCCCCAATCTCCTACCAAGGCTTCTCATGAGTTGAGACTAGGGGAAGCCAGAGGTCACCAGTCCACACAGAGCAGGCTCCTGGGCACAGAGCAGGGCCAGGAAGGGAGGGCAGAGAGAAGAGCGAGGCCATGATTGGTTTCACAGAAAGTACAGATGAGATTTGATAAGATTGCTTTTCTTATGAGAAAACTGAGCCGCGCATTTCCAAGGTAATTCAAAACAGACACGCAGCAGGACCCTGGGCTAATCTGATTGGGATCCATAACTTCTGCATGAACTGCTGTGATACAGAAGGAGCCCTGGTGGTGCTGTTGGGTAAGCACTGAACCACTAATGGTAAAGTCTGTAGTTCGAGCCCACCAGCCGCCCTGTGGGAGAATGATGAGGCTGTCGGCTCCCATAAACATTCAGAGCCTCAGAAACCCTGTCTGGGACTGCTACGAGCTGGAATCGACTCAATGGCAGTAGGTTCGGCTTTTCCGTTTGGTTCCATGATACAAAGAGCGGCCCTCTCAGAATTCCCAGAGGATGAGCTGGACCACGAGTCCTTCACAGTGTGTTCTTGAAGAGGATGGCTGAGGAATGTGCCGGTCATTGAGGAGAGCCTGGTCTGCTGATCTGTTTGAAGTCAATGCCTCCTGTGTTGACCCTCCTGTGTTGGCCAACCCCTTCTCAAAGTGCATACACTCCAAAGGTGTCCCGAGGGCAGATGTGCCCTCAGAGCGCCAACCTGGCAGCGACAGGCCAGCTCAGATGCAATGGCACGAAGACGCTGCCCCGCCCAGAGTCCCACCCGAGAGGTTCTCCAGCACTAGCGGAAGAAAACCAGCCCATTCCTTGATCACCTCAGAAAATCCAGGAGAATTAGTATGGCTCCAACCTTCTCCCAAACATGCAAGTAGTTGGAGCCGAAGATGACGTGGACAGACATGGTCTGTTTCCAACCAGTGTCGCTTCAAGCAAATGGAACTGATCCAATCCTTCACCAGAGGTGGGAAGTTGAGACACAGTCGTTTGTGTCAAGGCCAACCGCTGGGGTGGGGGCTGGGGGCGCGCGGGGTTCATGGAAGT
>NW_022103968.1:7315545-7317573 GCF_000313985.2 Echinops telfairi
CAGAGTCTATCTTGCTTGGGCCCAGATTCAGAGGTGGGAGAAAGGGGATGCTTGCTATAAAGGAACGGCATTCTGGGAATGTGTAGTAATTTGGATATGAACTATGGGCTACGTAGTAGAAGCCGTTGAAGTTGCAGCTCCTGGTTCTGATGACCTTCCTGACAAAGGACAAAGGACAGGGGGTTTACGCTTCAGCAGAGACGAAGCAAAAAGCCTCACCTGGGACCAACTCACGACGTCAGGGAGAGATTGAAATTGTCCAGGACTTCGTTTTACTTGGCTCCACAATCAACACCTATGGAAGCAGCCGTCAAGAAATCAGATGGCGTCTTATACTGGGAAAATCTGCTGCGAAAAGACCTCTTGAAAGTGTTAAAAAGTGAAGCTAGCACTTTGAGGGGTTAGATGCCACCCCCACCCCCACCCAAGCCATCATATTTTCAGTCGCCCCATCTGCGTGTGAAAGATGGACAGTATACAGAGCAAAATGGAGGACAAACTGATGCGTTTGAAATAAGACATGAACACAAACATCGACTCTACTGGGGACGGCCAGAAGGAAAAATACAGCTGTCTTGGAGGAAGTACGGCCAGAGTGCTCCTGAGAGGGGAGGGTGGCTAGATTTCCCTCCCGGACTTGGGACCTGCGAAAAGGAGGGACCCAACAGGAGGGATCTGTCCCTGGAGAAGGACACCGTGCCTGGTAAAGCGGAGGGTCAGCAAAGTGGAGGCAGCCGCACCTCCGTGGGACGGATGGACACTAGCCGTGGGCTTGGGCACAGCAAGGACTGCCAGGGCCGTGTCGGACAGAGCCGTGTCACGCAGGGTCACTGAGAAACAGAACCGGCTCAAGGGCCCCTGACAAGAGCAACTGCAGTTGGGTACGAAAACATTCTCATTCTTGGGAAATACTCTTGGGAGGCCTTAGCAGTCCAAGAAAAACTACAGAAACAATGCAAATGTGAGGAAAGTATGCCAGCCGCTAAAGGCCCCCAGGTTAACTGGGACGCGGGAGTTCTTTTCTGTAAACCTGAATCTGAACGTAAAACGTTGTGGTCGTTACAAAATCGGTTGTCAATTTGAGTATTAAGATGGCAGGGGTGGTGTGTAGCCTGTCAATCAAGTCACAGCTTGATGACCTCATTTGGAGCCACTAAGGAGATAAAATAGTTCCCTGGAGAGAGGACACACGCTCACTCCCTGGGAGACATTCCTGGCGATGAGCCACATGGAGATATGCTGATAACAGCCAGAGCCCTGGACCTGGAGGAGCCATGTGGAGACCCCTGCCAGCGCTGAGATGCTTCCACCGCCACTGGATCCACAAGACTGCACCCACTGGCCTGTGGTCTTTCTGCGTTCGGTGTCATTGCATGTGTTTCGTGAGTCTGAAGAGGAATTTATAGACTGGTATTAGACATATGGACTGATATCAGACTTATGGACTTGATTTGGATGTTTTCTCAGTATTCAATTTCTCCTGCCTATAAAGCTTTTTCTTATACACATATGAATCTCTCTGGATTGGTACCTGGACTGGCACGAACGTTTTGCTTCTATATGTTTTTTCCGGCCATGCACATGTACGCTGGGACCCTGGGGAGCAAGGCTATTTTAAGAAAGGCTCTGGGATGCAGCATCTTTTTTGTCTTTGAATTCATTTTTTTTTAAATTATTGTGGTGGAAATAGAAAGCGTGCAAAATATTTTATATGTGGAATCCAGGAACCTCCCGGACATCCTTCACCTGTGCAGCCCCTCCCCGTCTCCATGTCCAACTCAGTCCACCACCCAAACCAACAAACAGAAACCACCTCCCTGCCATCAAGTTGGTGCCAACCCATCGTGACCCTAATAGGGAGGCCTACCGGGTAGTGCTGCCCCCGTGGGTTTCCAAGAAAGCCTCCTCTAGGCCCCAAGGAGCAGCTGGTGGCTTCGAACTGCTGACCTTCACCCAGCCTCCCAGCAGCATCTCCACTCCACCATCGGGGCTCCCAACCACAAAGAGACATTATTTTTTTTGAGGGGG
>NW_022103968.1:7318006-7320034 GCF_000313985.2 Echinops telfairi
CCTATTTGGCTCGAGCCAATTCACAGATTTTTGCTCATTATTTTTCCTGTTGAACCCTTGGTCCACAGTGAAGATCATTTGCAAATAAAGCCCAGGGTTTCAAGAGGGTTTTTATGAGGCAATCAGCCAGGCAGGGAGAGAGGCAGGCGCGCAGGTAACATCGGCCTCCCACTACCCATGAATATCGTTCTTCCTCCACCACCCCCACCACCCCCTCCATGGAAGTTGCTTCTACTCATCTCCTTTTAGCCCTGCCCAGACCAATCTTCCTAAATGAGCAGCATCGTGTGGCACCCCGCATGAGTGAAAGGGGGGTGGCGGGAATAGACAGACAGACAGACTGTCTGCAAGAAAACTATTTAATTTGAGCTGGTTGCCCCTTCTGGAAAAGGATGTCCACATCAGATAAGAAGACGGGCAGTTTAAATTGTTCTATCAGAACCAAGTTGCCTGTTTGTGGGGCTCATTCCAGACAATTGGAAACTGTTCTCAGCTCCTCTTTTGAGAAGGCAATTGCCCAACTTGAAGGTTGTTTGTGATTAAAGTAGAGACCACAATAATTTATACAGTAAAAGCCTCTATCTAGATCCAATTGTATATTTGCTAGGTAACTATGCTGGGTAAATATTCCCTCTGTTTTATCTTTAATGCCGGCTCCTTATGCAGGCTAAGCTGGCCCTCCCTCGGGGGTATTTTACGCACTGGTACACGGGGAGCTCGCTGCCCGAGGACCTTTGGTGCCTTTGGTGCCGTTTGTCTTTGCACGGATGAGAATATTAAGTGCTGGGGCCTCCGCCCTTGGATCCCGTTTGCCCTGTGAATGCACACGGGTTGCCCTGGTGGGTCTTTCCCTGTTCTAATTAATATGATGATATAGGATTGTCATCGGTCAATATTTATGGCCCCCTCGAAGGCTTGGGGGCCTGTGCTGGCTTTAATTAAAAGGTCCTATCTTATTGCGGGAATCTCTGCCGCGGATACACAGCTGTGTCGGCACAGCTGTGCGCGGAGCTGCTGCTGCTGCCAGTCGGCGATGGCCAAACGGCAGGATTGCCTCCAAAGACCGTCAGACCGACGAGGGAGAGGCAGGTCCGTCACATAAACTGCAATGCAGGCGCGGCCACGACCCATTGGGGGCTGCAAACAAGTCAGCTGAGGAAGGAGAACAAAGGCACCAAGGGAAGGGTTCCATTCAGGGTGAGGGGAGGTGGGAGAGGAGAGCACATGCTCTATGTGAGTGTGTGTGTGTGTGTGTACAGGGAAGTGTGCACCGAGCTCAGATTCCTAATTGCATTTTTTAAGCCTAGAATAATACACACCAAACAAAAAGGTAATCGTACCAACCTTTGGGGAAGCAGAACAGGGAGCAAGATGCACCTGATTTGAGAGGCTAGGTTCCCAAATATTGGACCTACCACTCCCTTGTCAGAGAAAATATTACTCAGCGGCCCCCTGACAATTAAGAATTTTGCAAGCTGGCCTGTAACCCAGGGTAAAGTGTGGTGTTGTCCTCCTTGTGAGGTGCCAGGGAGCTGATGCCAACCCACAGCGAGCCCGTTCAACGGTGCTGCGCCATCCTTGCGATTGCCCCCAGGCCTGAGCCCACTGATGCAGCCAGTGTCCGTCCATCTCATCGAGGGTCCTCCTCTTGTCGCTGCCCCTCCACTTTACCCAGCATGATGTCCTTCTCCAGGGACTGGTCTCTCCTGACAACATGCCCAGAGTATGTAAGACAGAGTCTTGTCATCCTTTGTCTCTAAGGAGTACTTCTTCCAGGGCAGATCAAGTGTATGAGGGACCACTTTCAGCCTCCCCCGGGTGTTTGCGGTACCCTGCCCGGGAGTAATTATCACCCACTCTGGCAAGCACTGGTTTAGACCCTTGTATGTGATTTGAACTTTCTACAAGCAATGTAAACACGTTACTTTTGTAAATAAAAGAAAGCAAGGTGTTTTTTTAAGATCGTCTGCATTCATCCCATGGGCATGTGCCGCTTGCGTCCCGTGCGCTGGGCACTGTGCTGTCTGC
>NW_022103968.1:7320687-7326201 GCF_000313985.2 Echinops telfairi
TCAACTTGGGTGGACCATGGTCCTCAATGGATTGGCAGTTATGTAAGGATGTCATACAGAGATCATGGCCCACACCCAGAGCCTGGAGGCCAAGGCTACTGCCTAGAGGTGGTCTCAGAGAACAGGGGACAGTGAATCATTCTGCAGCATGTTTCGCGGGCTCAGTGTGTTGCCCCCCTTTGTAATGGACATGTCTGTCTTGGTCCAGGCCCATCATTGTGCTTTGGAAGCAGATACCTGTATTCTAGATTTACAGATAAAGAGAAACTTTGCCCCAGGATGGAATTTGAGCTTGGAGCTGATTTAAGACTTTGGCAATGATATAATGGGGTGAAAATGCTCTGGATGTAGAAAGCACATGGATTTGGAGGAGGCAAGTGGTAGAATGTCATGGATTGAATTGTGTCCCCCCGAGAATATGAGGGGACTTCAAAAATATTCATGTGAATGGAATGAAAAGATAATGGAGGTTTTCTACTAACTTTGGGAAACCCCTTAGTTCTCTGTGGTTTTGTGATTATGTGATTTGATGCTGTGATAGTTAGGGCTTGTGTCAACTAGGCTGGGCCAGCAGCCTCAGTAGTTTGGATAATCAGGTGGGGTGTGACACCCTTACTCGGGCCACAGCCAACGCTAACATAAGGGGGAGTCTCCCTATGGTGTAGTCCGCATCACCTTGTCCACTACGCAAGATGGAAGGGGAGAAGCCAAGAGAAGGGAGACCTGATCACGACCAAGACTGCAGAGCCAGGAGCAGAGCGAGTCCTTTGAACCCAGGATCCCTGCACTGAGAACCTCCTGGACCCAGGCGAGGACTGATGCCAGGACACCCGGAGGTCTCCGAGGAACACTGGTTCCACAGAGGCTGAAAGGAGACCGGGACCTTCCTTCAAGTCCCACGGGGAGACGGTCTTCCCCTGGAGCTCAGACTCTGAATTCGGACTTCACACTCTGAGCTTAGCTTCCTAAACTTCAGAGAACAAATGTCTGTTTGTTAAAACCTCCCCCTTGGGCACTTCTGTGATAGAGACAAGGAC
This sequence comes from Echinops telfairi, assembly GCF_000313985.2. Classification (NCBI taxonomy): domain Eukaryota; kingdom Metazoa; phylum Chordata; class Mammalia; order Afrosoricida; family Tenrecidae; genus Echinops; species Echinops telfairi. The sequence goes on from NW_022103968.1 coordinate 7,321,725, forward strand.
AGGCTCCGTGCCAGTGCGCTGAGGCAAATGAAGATGACAGACAGACGGACGGACAAATAGCTGGGTGATTGGAAAGAACAAATGTGTAATTGTCAATATTTGTAAATAAAATCTGCTCCTTGGGCTGGGATCTGCAATGTCAATAGCTCGAAACCACCAGTTGTTCTGTAGCAAAAAGATGGGCTTTCTACTCCTGTAAAGAATGACCGTCTCAGAAACTCCCCGAGGCAGCCCCGCCCTGTCCGGCAGGGCTGCTGTGAGTGGCACTGACCAGAGGGCAGGGAGTTTGGTTTCGGATTTTGTCTGTTTACATAAACAAGCACCCAGCGTAGTCCTGAGATAAATGGCTGGGATTAACAAAAGACTAAAAGCCATTAAGTAAGAAGCAATTATACCTCTGTGCATCTTACAGGAAATGAAATGTTTAAATGACATCCTTTTCAATAACATCAAAAATAGTAAGTATCTGTAAGTAAATGTAGCAACTGAGAGTCAAGCTCTCTAGGGAAAAAAACCGCCTAACTATGACAGAAACTAAAGAAGCCCTAAGTAAGGGGGAGTTGTGGCTCATCATGAACTAGAAAATTCTATATACAAAGACATCAATTCTCCCCCCAAATCATCTAGAGATTCAAGGCAATTCCAAAGGGTAAATGCACAAGATGATTCTAAATGTATCTGGGAAATTAGGTGGCTGAGAGCAGCCAAGAAACTCTTGGGGAAAAAAACCAGGTAAGATGCCTTACCCCTGTCAGATGAAGGCTTACATCTATCTTTCCAGACAGTTAACACGGCGTAGTAGCGGCTCAAGGGTACCAAGAGGCCAGTGGAATGGAAGAGAAAGGCAGGCAACCAGTCCATGCCTGGACACTGGACTTATCATAAAAGCCACATTGCCACATGATGTGGGAAAGATGATGAGTTGGGACAGTTGGGTATCCATATGGAAAAAAATTAAACTGGCCCTCATCTCAACCCACTGTGGGTGAATTAAAAACTTACATGTGTAAGGTCAGACAGTATAGGGGACTATTATCCAGGTGGGGGACAATTTATTAAACAAGATGGGGGAAAATAACCATAAATAAAAAGATGGATATATTTGACTACATTCAAATGAAGAGCTTCTGGGATAACGCATGTATTGGCTCCCAAGGTACAGAACATTTTTTAAAGTGTGGGGGTGGGAGGGTGCGGGCACAGATCCAGGAATGGGTTTGGGGCTCCCATTAAACCCTAGGTCCAACTTAAGAACAGCCAGTCCTTACATCATGGCCTGCTACATACTCTCCTCCATGAGGTGATCGCTGAAGATGGGGTGCTGAAGCAAAGTGTGGGGAAGAAAGCAGATGGTGCCCGGCTGTCAACTGGAACAGTGTCTGAGGTCTTAAAGGTTTGTATTTAAACAAGCATCCATCTAAGTGAGGAGTCAACTAAGTCTGCATGGAAGAAGCACCCCAGCCTGTGGGATCTAAAGACGACAAAATTTCGAATGTGATAAGGAGAAAGCCATGAGAGCAAAATGACACCCGATTTGTGGAGGGTTATAGGAGACAGTGGGAGCCCAAGACCCGGCTGCAGAGAACAGCAGTCAGACTGATTCAGCCACTGGTGGAAGAGTCCCGAACACAGGCTCACTCTCAGTCAGAGACCACTGTCACCTGATTGTGCTGGAGTGAACTCGGTACCTACTCTAAGGACGCAACCTGAATGTCTTCTGGGTGCAAGTATTATTTGTATTGCACAGTATTTGTATTTCTGCCTGTAATTATTATTTTAACCTTACCACCTTAGCGTGCTTTTGTTTGTTGTTGTTTTCTGTTGGGTCTCCCGGGTGTGAAACACAGGAGGAGTGGATGCAGAATGAGAATAACCGATACAGGGGATTTAGGGAACTCAGGGGTGGCAGGAAGGGTGTGGGTGAGAGGGAAGGGAAGGGGATTTCAAAAGTAAAGTGGGGGGAGAAGGCTCTAAAACTGAAGTGGGGGTGATTGTACAATTCTCCTTGACATGATTAAATGATTGAACTGTTGAATTATGTGATATGTAAATTACTTGCCAATAAAACTGTGAGGGGAAATGAAAAATTTCTGGTTATCAAAACATACAACTAAGAGAGAGCAAATGGAAGCCAAAACTTCCAGCCTTTGGGCTAGCAGGCTAGCTATTTGCACTACTCAGAGACTCCACAGAAAAGACATCAGTCTCATTGGGCCTCCACTCAAGTACTCCCTCAACACAATACTTTCTTCTAGTAAATTGGCATTCTATGATGCTCACCTTCCCGACACAACCGCTGAAGACAAAGCGAGTGAATAAGCAAATGTGGTGAAGAAAGCTGATGGTGCCCGGCTATCAAAAGATATAGCGTCTGGGGTCTTAAAAGCTTGAAGGTAAACAAGCGGCCATCAAGCTCAGAAGCAACAAAGCCCACATGGAACAACATATCAACCTGTGTGATCACGAGGTGTCGAACGGATCACTGAAGACAAATGGGTGCATAAGCAAATGTGGCGAAGAAAGCTGATGGTGCCCGGCTATCAAAAAGTATAGCGTCTGGGGTCTTAAAGGCTTGAAGGTAATCAAGCGGCCATCAAGCTCAGAAGCAACAAAGCCCACATGGAAGAAGCACACCATCCTATGCAATCACGAGGTGTCGAAGGGATCAGGTATAAGGCATCATCAGAACAAAAAATCTTACCACAGTGAATGATGGGGGGAGTGCGGAGTGGAGATCCAAAGCCCATTAGTAGGCCACTGGAGATCCCCTTGCAGAGGGGTCTCAGGGAGGAGACGAGCCAGTCAGGGTGTGATGTAACAACGATGAGAAATACAACTTTCCTCTAGTTCCTAAAGGTTTCCTCCCCGCTCCCACTACCATGACTCGAATTCGACCTTGCAAGTCTGGCTAGACCAGAGGATGTACACTGGTACAGATAGGAACTGAAAATACAGGGAATCCAGGGCCGATGAGCCCTATAGGACCAGTGGTGTGAGTGGCGAAACAGGGAGGGTAAAGGGAGAATAGGTAGGAAAGAGAGAACCGATTACAAGGAACTGTGTGTGACCTCCTCCCTGGGGGACAGACAACCGAAAAGTGGGTGAAGGGTGACGTCGGACAGGGCAAGATATGACAAAATACCAATTTATAAACTATCAAGGGCTCATGAGGGAGGGGGGAGCGGGGAGGGAGGGGGAAAATGAGGACCTAATGTCGGGGGTTTAAGTGGAGAGAAAATGTTTTGAGAATGATGTACAAATGCGCTTTACACAATTGATGTGTGTATGGATTGCGATAACAGTTGTATGATCCCCTAATAAAATGTTTAATAAAAAAAAAAAGACATCAGTCTCGTTCATAAGCCAGAAGTTCAAGTGGAAGTGGACAAACCCGCCACAGGTACGGCTACTCAGACTCTCTTTCATTTTGCTAATTGGTGGGGGGTTTGGGTTCAAGGCAAAGAGCCCCTCAGGCCACTCAGTTCGGTGGCCATGGCTGTTTCTGTTCCACCTGGAAGAGCAGCCCTTCAGCATGAGAAATGTACTCTTATTATGAATGGTCGTCCAAGCCAGGTTTAGTGGGCATTCTCATGAGAGCTGATTGGTACCCTCACTCCTGATTAAGTGGAAGGATTGGGCACACCATGCAGGAACGTTTCTTGGTCTTGTGTTGGCTGGTTTTATATTCCTTTGAAGCTACCCACTTCCCTGCTCCGGTCCCCCTCAGCCTCTCCTTCCCTTCTAGCGGGTGCACCTCTCTCAGCCCTGGATTGGGGAGCACTCAAGCGCTGTATGATTCAGGCCAGTGTGCACGGGGTGCTGTTAACCCTTCGTTGACTGGCAGCTGCGCCTCACTTCCTAGAGCGGGTAGGTCAACGCGAACAACTACCTGGAAATGGACCTGTGACTTGGGAAGCCACTGTCACAGAGCTGGACTGGGACATGAATTCATCTTTCAGGAGCGTGACGCCCAGGGAGGTACAGGGATTCTCTGGGGTCAAACTGCACCAGGTAAAACCCGTTCCAAGAGCTCACGCTCCCTGACCCTGCTTCTTTCTTTGTCTTCCTTTCTGTCTTTCAGTACTATGGGATGGCGCTTCCATAAAAGTTTCCATGGTAAACAAGCTTCCCACGTGACAAGTCCGGGGCTCACTGCTCAATGACTGCAGTCCTGCTTTTCACGGCGTGTCAGCATTCTGCTTGTCCCCTTTCCAGCGCTCTGTTTCTCCAACCTCTGGTCTCACCTTTGCCTCGTTGGCCATTTGGTCTCACATGGCGGTTTTTAAGGAAGCACGTGTGCACATTTTTGGCGTCAACATATTGTTCCAGTGATCCCTCAGGGCATAGTTCCAGTTCAAGGTTTAAATTGTACCTCGAGGTGTGGTAGTTACATCCTCTGTTGTCAATTTGAGACTTAAGAGTAAAGGATGGAGTTTAGCCTGTCAATCAGGTCGCAGTTGGTGACCTCATTTGGAGG
>NW_022103968.1:7327188-7341138 GCF_000313985.2 Echinops telfairi
ACACACACACACACACACACACACACACACACACACCAGCAGCTCTCCTCCTTCTCACTCTGGGCACTTGAGTTCAGGATAAAGTGCCCATCTCCCACGGCCAAGAAGAGGTCAAATTAAGAATGGTGCTCTCTTTAGCAACTACAAAAAGTTCTCCTTTTCTCATCGAGTAAAGTTCTCTAATGGCTGGTAGATGAGTCCAATTTCTAACCGGTCCTGAATTGGGTCATTTCCCTCTCAGTGACTTCGGCCCCCCACGGGGCAGATTGCCACGGGCTCCACAGGCGCCCAAGGAAACAGCAGGAGCCAGCATCTCCCCATCCAGACGCCTTACCTTCTGGGTTTTAACTCCGCTCCAAAGCCAAAGCTTTCCGAGAGAATGGAAGGGGGCACAGATTCTGAAACTGTCCTCCTCGAACCGATGCAGCAGCCCACATTTCTTAAGAAAAACCCAGCCCTCCTTTCTAGGTTGGCCTAAAGGACATGGGGCTGGCAGGAGGGGGAGGGGGTTGGATGGGTGGACCAGGGAGACTCGTGCTGTAGAAATAACCTACAGAAGCACTGTCCATGGGTTTCTTGAACCAGAGCCTCTGCAGCCAGGGCTGGCAAAGAGATCCTGGAATGTGCCCTACCCATGCAACAGTGAATTACATCTGCCTCTGGACCAAGAAGTCCCCACAAAATGGGCCTCAGAGCTCCCTGCCTGGCCCTGAGCATCCCATGTCCACCTGTGTTTCTTCCTACCCCATCTGAGCCCAGCGACACAGGTGCTTCCTGCTCTCCATGCAGTGGCTCAGGGGCAGCTAAGTACCTGGGGCGCATGCTGCTGGTCATTGCCATTGAGTTAGGTGACCTTACAGGGCAGAAGGGAGCGGGGCTGGGTCCTGTGCCATCCTCACACGTCGGTCGCTTGCTGGAGTCTATTGCTGTGGCTGTTGGGTCACCCTTGTTCTTGCTGTCCTTCCCGTCAGGGTGTGGTTTTCCACTGACTGGTCCGTGGCTGTCTCACCGTCCCTGGTTCCACGGACCAGTCTGGTCGCATCTCTTCTACTGGTCTGTACATTTTTTCAGCTGCCCACAGGGATATTGAATGCGGGTCGCCAGGGCCACAGCTAGAACAGGTCAATGCTCCTTGTCATCCATTTGCATTACCCACCTCTCACGTGCATTGGGGGTGATTGAAAAGACCGTGGCTTGGGTCAGACACTTGGTCTAGAACACTCAAGAAGCCTTAATAGGACTTTGATTTGGGGTAATGAGGCAGCTGAATATGACCTCACAGTCCCGGCTCTTAAGTTCAAGTCAAATGACTGCTTTGGCCACCGTCCAGGCTGTCACCACTGATCAATGTGCAGGCTGCTGGGCTGGGCAAATGTGGGTGCTGCTAAGTCTGTGCCGCCTTCTCCCAATGCCCCCAATGTTTAAGCACCCACTGTGTGCAGGTGTGTGAGGGGGAACCAAGCACCTGCCCGGGGCTCCCATTTGGGGGTTCAAGCCCTCCATCAGCTCCAGCACCAGGTCATCCTGCCTCCAGCTCTCCCGGGTCTGTTCTACCACTGACAATGAGGGGAGACACACTCTGAGGAAGTGCTTCTGTCCCCACTGCCGGCTACCCCCTGCCCTGAGTCTTAGAGTGTGGGGATCCTGAGCCAAGGCCTGCTGCGCCCCAGAAGTTGAGCTGACTGATGCCTCCCCAAGGACCTGTCGATTTTCCAGCCATTGACTCGCAGTCTTCAGCATGGTGGGTGTCCTGAGGGCACCTCACTCTCTTCCTCAGGACCCCCTTCTGATCCCCAGGGAGAAAGGAGAGGTGTGGTCCTGGCAACAGTCAGAGCCTCCCAGAGACGGAGGTAGCTCTCTAGGTTTCTCCAGCCCAGTAGCCTCTCATCCACCAAGCAACCTTCTATGGCCCCCTACCACCCAGGGCAGCCGGGCTGCAAAGCCTGGCATTCAAGGGTCTCCAAGAGGCTACCTCTTCAATCCCACCCATTCACCACCACTCACCAACACACACACACACACACACACACACACACCATCCCTCCAGGCATTGTGGGGTAAGGCTCTCGGGCCTGCATATAGCCTTCTCACACCACCTCGTCTGGCCTTCACATCTGCCACACCTGGCTCATGCTGTGCCTTCTCCTGACTCAGTGGCCCTGCCTGCAGGATGCCTGCTCAGACTCCACCCCAGGCCCCCATGGTACCATGCCTCTCATCACCCTGGCTGTCCCCTCCAGTGAAGACTCAGAGCCGTGTCCTGTCACACTTCGGCAGCCCTCAGCCCACATGTGCCAGCTGAACATGTCCTAAGACACCTGGTGTCCAACCTGAACCCGGCTGGCCCCCACAAAGGACTCAGGTGTGGCTCCACCACCCACACAGACACAGCCACCCCTTTGAGGACCCTCCAAGGCCATGCAGAGACCACGCCCCGCCCAGGCTATGGCAGCTCGCTGTTGCCATGACACATTTTAATTAAGGGGAAGGATTTGTGTCTTGATAACAGAAAACCTTCTCATTCTTAGCAGAGGGGAGGGGGTGTGCCAACCCCTGGTGCCCTGGTGACCCTACCCTGGAGCTATTCTCCAAGGCTAAGTGGTCACCTACTCCAAGCTGTCCCCCAGGAGGGACTAAGGGGAAGGGGACAGTGCCTGGCAGCCACTCTACTAACACCCTTGGCAAGTAACCGGGTTTCCACCAGGGATCAAAGCAAGGCCACAACCAGGCACTGGAGCAGGACGGGGCTACCCGGAGTCCCAAGTGACCTCTCCGCAGCTGGCCGTGTGCACAGGAATGCACACCTGTGTGCACAGAGGCACACACGCGCGCGCACACACACACACACACACACACACACACTGCCCCTCTCTAGCAGGCCCCGCACCAGCTGCCCTGGAGCTTATAGTGACCACAGGTGGGTCGCAATAGGACTGTGCTCTGGACAGTTTGGGGAAGTAGGTGACCAGGCCTTTCCTCGGAGGCACTTCTGGGTGGAATCGAAGTCCCAATCTGTTCGGAGTAGTAGCTCAGCACAGTAATGGCTTGCGCCTCCTGAAACCCCGGTTGTGAGCCCTCCCCGGAGCCTGACTCCGTGCGCTCTGATTCCGTGGTGGACGCCATGGGGCCGAGCGAGGCCACTCAGGGGCGGAGGGGCCCGTTGTAGGGGTGAACCCTCTGAAGCAGGATTCGAATCCAAGCCAGTCTGGCTCTGGGCGTGGTGTTCTCTGCCCCCCAGGCTGTTAGTGTTCCCTACACCCTGAGGGGCTCTGGGGGCCAGGGTGAGGAGCAGCGATGCCCAACAGAAATAAAGTGCAGGGCACGCGGGTAATTTTAAATGCCCCAGGAACCGCATTAACACATGAACACAGGCGAGATTCATTTCAAAGATAAATGTTCCTTAGCAACCTGTCCCCAAAATAGTCCAATAGGTAATCAATACAGGAAATGATGGGTGGGCCTTGTCCTAGGAAGTCTTGGAAGCACGAGCGTACCTGGCCCTCGCGCCAGCTCCAGGTTCAGACTCCTCCCTTTTCAAGTGTTCCACGTGCCCGTGGCCACCTGCTGCACAATGCAGGGCCAGGCAGCTCCTCCGGCTAGCCGGGGACTTCAGAAGGGTGGGCAGAAAGTCAGCTTCTCCAGCCCCGGCTCATGCAGAGGATAGGAACTTTCCCAGGGCCACACAGCCACTTGGTGGCAGGGCTGGGGCTAGAACCTAGGAGGAGGTGGGAAAGCAGCTGGCACTTCCTGGGGGCCAGCTCTGATGACTCAACCTCGTGTCTCCGCACAGCAAGCCCGAGGGGTTGGAGGGGCAGGCCGCACAGCTAGAACCGCAGCGCTGGGATCCGAGCTCAGACCCACCTGAGCCTGGGAGCCCAAGCGTTGCACCTCCACCCCTGCTCCCCTGGCTCTGTATCCTCAGCTACAGGGGTGGCACCAGCCCTCGGGAGGGCCCTCTGTGACCCTCCTTGTGCTCTGGCATTTGCCTGCTTATGGCGGTGGTGGTGGTCGCTGGCAAGTCAGTTCCAAACTGAAGAGAACCCTCTGCCCTCTGGTCACTGCCAACTGCTCATGACCCCAGAGGACGGAGGAGAACGGCCCCTATGGCTAAGACACTGTGTCCCCTTGCTCGCTCGGGGGTCACCCACTCTCAGGACAGCCAGCCGCCATATTGGAGGGTGCTCAAGCAGTCCTGGGCGAGGCCTCCGGTGAGAAAGAGCGGAGCCTGTCGCTGGTCAGCATGCACAGCCTGCTCAGGAGTAAGTGGATGTCTCCTCTAGCACCGACCAAGACTGAGGAGGACACAAAGAAGCCCCGACCACTTGGCCGCAGCCTCCTGAGGGACCCGGGCCAGGCCATCAGGAGAAGCCATGCCCAGCTCCTCACCCACAGAAACTTTTTGAAACCACCGGAGTTTGGGTTGAAGCCATGATGTTTGGGGCATGGTTTGCGAAGGGGCAATTGATCATGCATACACCAGGGCAGACAGGGACAAGCACCAGGCTGGCTCACCTGAGAAGCCCGGAGGCTGAGCACACTCGGCTCAGCCCTGGAGGGGCCCAGCACCATTGCCCCCACCTTCCCAGCCTCCAGACACGCCCCCCCTCCCATCCCTCCCCCACCCCGCTGTGACCAGGGGCCGCATCTTCCTTCAGACACTTGGTGCTAAATGGCTCTGTGACACACTCATTCTCTCCATCGCCCTCAACAAATTATGGCTTGGCCCAGCTCAAATCATGGGTCAGGCGAGGTGGCCAGGCGGACGGAGGCAGCAGCCGGCTGGGAGGAATGGGGTACAGCTCCCCAGGCGAGCCTCCAAGTTACAAAGGAGCCCCCCTCCCTTTGCCTGGGCATTTATGCCAATCTCTTTCCTGCTGTTGTCTTTCCAAGATTGCTGTTGGGAATGCCTGGATCCCTCATTAACTCCCCCCATGGCCCTCACTCCTTCTGAGGCAGCGGGTATGGGAAATGGCCCCATAGAGTGGGCCCCAGCGAGATGGGTGTTCCAGGGCCCAGCAGGGAGCCAGCAAGCCCTGCCCACAACCAGTCAACGCTCCCATCTGCTCTGCTTTAAGGGGACATTGGTCCGACCTGCCACCTTACAGGCAGCACAGCGGCCATTCATCCCCCTCGCTGTCCTCCCAGGATGGAGTTGGCTATGCTTTGGGACCACAGCACTGCACCACTGCACACGCACCCGGACTCCCAGCATCTCCGGAGCAGAGCCCCCAGCCCCAGCCTCGAACACGGAGCAAGCCTATGTCCCTGGGCTCTTGCTGTGGAATCCCTGGGTGACACACAGGAACCCTGATAGTGCCATAGAGGGTTATATGCCGGGCTGCTAACTTCAAGGTCAGCCATTCAAAACCACCAGCGCTTGACTAGAGAAAGAAGAGGCTTTCTACTCCTATAAAAAGTTACAGTCTATGTTACTTGGCTTGGTTGGCGCAAGTGGTTGAACCTTCAGCTACTAACGGAAAGGTTGATGGTTCGAACTCACCAGAGGCAGCTTGACAGACAGACCTGGTGGGGTGGTCTGATTCTGGCAGGTCACAGCCTTGAAACCCCTACCCTACGGAACAGCTCTGTTCTGTCTCTCAGGTTGCCATAAGCAACAGCCACCGGGGGTTGGGTGTGCCATTGCTCTCAGGCGTTGGCTGGGCACTGGGCGCAGCAGGGCTGAGAAAGAGTGCTGACTGGGCCTCAGTCTTCCTGCAGCCTTCCTTCTGAAAGAAACTTCCAGATACTGCTGGCAGATGAAGACAGCCTCTCCTCCAATCCCCGGCTTGGAATCCTAGGCGTTCACAGACGTGATCTGACCAGCCCATTGAGACCTTGTAAGAGAAAGTAGTTAGGCTCCCATCTCACAGATGAAGAACTGAGATTCCTAGAGCAAAGTAAATTGACTCAGAGTTCTACAGGGAGTACAGGGACAGCTACACAATTTGCTGGTCTGCTAACCTCAAGGTCGGCAGTTCAAACCCACCAGCTGCTCTGAGGGAGAAAGACGAGACTATATACTCCTGTAAAGAGTTAGCCTCAGAACCACTACATGGGCTGCTTCGAGTTGGAATCCACTCGATGGCAGTGGGGGACTGTTTCTAATAGGAATGTCACGATGTCAGGGTCAGCACACTCCTGGGCCAAGCCTGACCCAAGACATATTATTTTTGCAACTCAGGAACTAAAAATGTTTCTTCCATTTTTTAATGATTGGCCAGAATCAAACAAACAGACAAAAGAAAAACAAACTCACTGTCATTGAATGATGCCGACCCACAGCGATCCGAAGGGACAGGGCAGAGCCGCTCCTGTGAGTTTCCCAGCCTGCCACGCTTTACAGGAGCCGAAAGCCCCATCTTTCTCCCTCGGAGTGGCTGGTGGTTTCAAACTGCTGACCCTGCAATTGGCAGCCCAACATAACCACTGCACCGCCAAAGCTCCCTTGGAGGAAATGAAAAGAAGAATGAGCTTTCGTGGCACATGGCAGGAACGTCACACTTCGCCGCCCAGAAGGAAAGCTGGGGGTAGGGGGGCACAGTGCGTCCTCAAAGGCTGGTGAGTAGAGAGCCTGCACCAGTGCCGCATGGGGCAAGGCCGTGACCCCGTCTGCTTCCAGAAACCCTGTGGGGCCCCTGTGAGTCTGAACAGGCTCAATGACAATAGGGGGTAAAACCTTGAAGTCTGTCAATTAAAAAAATTGTATGCGTGGAAATTCTTTTTGAAAAGAGCCAGCAACAGCGTCAGCGAGGGTCCTGCCTCTCGCAGGGACTGCTGTCAGAGGGCTTCTGAGTGAGGAGCAGGACGCCTGTTGTAAAGGTGAGCCAGAGAGGGATGGGGCCAGGACCTCTGTGCAGAGGCCACACTCGGAAGCCTCCGGCTCCCCACAGCTGACCCTCCTGGCTGGGCCTCAGGCTCCAGCGGGCCGGTTCCCTGATCGCATTAGCGGAATTCAATTGCGATGCCCTCTAATGACGATCTTTTCCTAGAAGCAAGAGGACCAAACTGAATTAAGAGGGGGCAACCGTCCAAATTTTCTTTTAGTGGGGAGAAAGGCAAAATTAGATTTCACTTTGTGGGACCTGCATGGAGAGGTTCGAAGGCCCCTGCAGTTGCATCTGGCTCTTTAACATACAGGGGACCCAGAGGGCTGTGGACATGGAGAGTGGCAGGTGTCCTCTCTCAGCCTTGAAATGGGAAGAAAGCACTGCTTTTGGAAAATGAAGGCACCCTGGGGACGTAGGGGTGACCTGTGGGGCTGCTAACTGCAAAGTCAGCCGTTCAAAACCATCAGCCGCTCTGCAGGAGAGAGATGGGGCTTTCTACTCCCGTCAAGAGTGGCAGTCTGGGAAAGCCATGGGGGCAGCCCTGCCCTGTGCTAAAGGGTCACTATGAGTCACATCAACTAGATGGCAGTGAGACTTCTTTGGAAAATAAGACCACACAATAGCACTGACCCCTTTGAAGGCAGGGTCATTAAGGGCCCAGAAGCCAAGGCAAAACCCACAACAACAATCACTCAGTGTCATGGAGGTGATGCCAACTCACTGCAACCCTATAGGAGACTATAGGCTGTAGCTGTTTTCAGTCGTAAAAAGCATCGTCCTTCTCCTCAGAGCAGCTGGTGGCTTTGAACTGCTGACCCTTGTGAATCACAGCCCAGCACATAACCACGATGCCACCAGGGCTCCTGTAGAAACCCCAGTCCAGGCGTAATGTGTTTTGTTGTGCTGTGGGATCTCAGAGCCCTGTCGTGAGACTACATAGAATTAAAAACAGGCTTTGTTGAAATATTCACAGACCTTTCAACCGGTAAGCAAGACGACCTGGGCTTTCCTTTATTCTGCTCCGCCATAAATATTTCATAAATTACATGCAATTATTAACAACATCAACACTAGCAAATTAATTACTGTCAATTCATATTAATAAAACTGCATTTTGTAATAAATAAAGTTAGTTTACTGCGCGTCCGTCTCAGAGGTATTCACATTTGTCAATTGTCCTCTACTTCGGGCTAAAACAAAAGTAATCAAATAACTAATTATGGTCCTAAATGTATCACCGCTTGCACGTCAATGAAAACTCCTGGTTATTTATAACCCTGAGGAGTGAATATTCAAATCTGGGCTTATTTTGGCCGGGGCCAGGGGGTATTTTCTGGCCCTTTCTCCCCTCACCTACTCCTGCAGTCTCCCTGGTCATCCACCTGGGGACAACACGGCATGGGCCCAAGGGGGGGCGGGGTGTCTCAGTGCAGATGCCTCAGCCATCAGAGAGACGGACTCACCAAGGTCTGCAGAACTGACGTGCCGGTGCCAGGGAGAGGGAAGAGGAGGGCTCTGGGCAGAGGAACCCACATAAGCAGAGACCCAGGGGCTGGGCTGGGGGACCAAGAAAACCACAGCAGTAATGATAAAAGCTGCTGACACAGCTGAGCAGCGATCCTCAGAGGGGTTATTGTGCACATGTGACAGAGGAGGAAACTGAGACCCAGAGGGATCAGCAACTGGTCCAATGTGGAGCTTCCAGCAACACGCAAGCTTCCGTTGACAGACAGGGCAGCTGGCGGCTACACTGAGGTGGCTTGGGGAGGAACCAGACCCAGCCTCCTGCATGGAAAGCTAGAGAGAATTCCACCACGGAACCACCAGCAAGCACCTCTTCGCCAGAAAGCCACCATCAGACTCACGCAACACATGCAATGATGCCACGGCCAGTGGGTGGAAACTCTTGTGGATCCAGTGGCAGTGGAACCATCTTAGCACTGGTGTGGGTCACCACGTGGCTCCTCTACCTCTAAGGCTCTGGTTCTATCAGTGAAGTTCCATGCGTCTTGTCAAAAGGAATGTCTCACAGGGAGTGAGTGTGTGTCCTGCCTCAGCAAGCTCTTTAGCTCCTTAGCACCTCCAAATGAGGTCATCAAGCTGCGACCTGATTGACAGGCTAAATGCCACCTCTTCACTCATAAGAGTCTCAAGCTGACAACAGATGCTGCAACTACCACACCTTGCAGTCTGTTAGCAGCCCAACATGTAACCACTACACCACCAGGGCTCCCTCACCCAGGGGCTTAGGAGACTCCAAAGAGGGACCATCGGCCCAGGAGGGGGGGGGGGGGGGCGACTCGCGGTCAAGGGTGTGGCTGTATTATGCAAGGGAAAACGGAGCAGTAAAAATAAAAGCAGAAGCAACACTTGTTTGCCCCAACCCCAACCCCAACCTGCACAAAGATGTAGAAAGACCTTTCAAGTCCCTAACAAGAGAAAGCTGGGGCATCTGTGCCCATGTGGAGGTCCAGCCTGGGGAACCCACAGGCCCACTCTACGCTAGTGTGTAGGGTCTTTGTGTGCTGGAATCGAATCAATGGCAGGAAGTTTGGTTTGGGTTTTCAAGATTTGGAGATGCTTGGAAATCCTCTCGTGGGACTCCTGCATTTTACAGCCAAAGGAAGAGGTGCCGGGAGGCTAGGAGCCCAAGCCATGCAGCACCCACTAACAGTCAGGCCCAAGATCCTCTTTCCATCACCCTCCGCTGCAGCCTCCTAAGAAATGCTGCTCCTTCAGAAAGGCATCCAAAGAAGCAGTAGACATGGATGCATATACACACACAAGCACATGCACCCATCCATCCATACATGCACGCACATACACGTGCATCGTTTTCTTAATCTGTTAAAAAAAAACTGAATCCAGGAGCTCAAAGTTTGACATGACATTGCCTTTAATTAATGATGATCTCGTCACACTTTCTCTTGTCAAGTTCGCTTTGCAACCACAGAAAGAGTGAAGCAAAGGGACAGTTAACGCTGGGGGTCTTACGCTTTAATAGTTGATGCCACCACTTTGAACTGTTTCAAATTTAGTTGCTTTGCATTGAATTGAAATACAGGAAAGACAACAAACGGTAATGTGGCATCCAGAGAAGCGGACGACAGGGTGGGGTGGGGTGGGGGGTTGGAGCATGAAGCAAAGAGAGCACGTATTACTTAACTTTGTGAGGGTAATTCCCCGAACACAAGGACAGGACCACATTCTCCACTGGATACTGCCCAGAAACATTAAACCTAGCTGGCTGCCTCAATGCGTCTGAATACAAGGAGTTGGCAGAAAGAAAAAAAGAAAGGGGGAAAAAAACATCTATTCTATGAATAATAGCTTCTGCAGTACTGAAGAGCAGCAGTACATAAATTTTTTTAAAAGAAAAGAAAGGGTAGGGGAAAAAGAAAAGCAGAAACAGGGGGGGGAGGGAGAGAAAGAGAAAACGAGTCCTGAACCTTTTTTTTTTCCTCCAAAATGGTGCTAATGCATTCGTGAAACTTAATTTTATAATTTACCGGCAGTCAAGATGGCAGGAAATAAAATAATTTGCTATATTCTGCACAACAAACCCAGCTTTTCCTGGGAAGGGGTAATTATCCCCCATGGGAAAAAAAAAAGAAAGAGAGAAAGAAAGAAAGAAAAAAAATACGCCATCTCATATTAGGCTAAAGTCTCATCAAGAAGAGAAAAAGTGCCTCATTACACGTAATTACCAGGGAATTAGAAACATCATTTAACTAAATGAGCGAATAATGCTCAGGATATTGAAGAAACTTGCCTGCACTTCTGCAAAGCACTCTAAGTCCCATTACAAAAATTGCCCCTCTTTAATGGAATAATTTTAGGCCTTGTCTGCCTTGCTTTAAAAATAAAGAGCATCCAAGAGGCAGAAAGAGACTGAACCGGTCACAAACAACTGTTGAAAGGGACTGGGGGGAAGACGCTGTCTCTCCCGGAGCCCACGACTCAGAATGACTCATAATCCACTGTAATCAGGAAAATTAGACCTGGGAGTGGACGGAAGGGCTGCCCCCTTTTTAATTGTCCTCCCTCAAGTCCACAATGTGCTCGAACATATTAGAGATGAAAGAGCTTCAGGTTCGGGGAGAGCTTCCCTGTTCCACAACAAAGGCTGCTGGGTGTGGCCCTCCGAAGCTCTCAGAAACAGCAGAGGAGCACATGCCTGCAGACTGATGTCCAGTGCCGGTGGCTTTCTACTCACCACCACCCATCCCTCTCTGTGCTTTCCCCAGTCTCCAGGATTTAGGATTGAAACAGCGAATGCCATGGTGCTGCCTGCACCATTACTCACATGGGAAACCAGAAGGAGAAGGTCTACTGGTCATGGTTGCTTCCCCATCGTTGCTTGACTTTTGAGCAAGTCAAATTCAGGAAAGAATTGATATTGCCCAGTTATTAGCAAGTGTTTTTTTTTTAAAGGGGGCAGGGTTGGGGGCAGTCCAACGAGATCCTTTAAAAAAGAAACTCAGTCTGAGAGGGGGCTGCAGAGTCATCTCAAGGGCCTTGCCCTGAGACCCAACAAGGAGCTGCCCCCAGTCGCAAGCAGAGACCAGACCCCGCCCCCACTACCTTGTGACAGAGACTAGTTGGGTTAACTTAGGCCCAGGACTCCCCCATCGGTGTCAGAGTTGAACTGGGCTCCCTCGAATTGTCAATGCCGGATGTTTGGGAAGTAGATCCCCAGGTCTTTCTTTCAAAGCACTTCTGGGTGGACTTGAACCTCCAACCTTTGGGTCAGCGGCCAACCATATGAACTGGTGGCTCTGGGACAGTGATGCCAGTTACTGCTTGTCTCACTTAGGAAAGGCAAGCCAGGTGAACTGATTTGCCTGTTAAGACCACACAACGGAATCAGGCACAGATCCATCTGCTTCCAAGGCCCTTTCCCCAAGGCCCCAGTGAAGGCCATCTTCTCCAGTTGTGTGGATTACAACAATTACCTCTGTACAGTAGAGCACTTCAACACAGTTCTCAAAGACTTTCCACCCTGTTCGCTCCACTGAGGTACACCTGGATGACACAATCTCCATTTCATACTAAAATCTGAAAGAACCTGGATAAGGTCATGTCACTGGCAGCCAAGACCAGTGACGCTCAGTCAGGTGGTCATGATAAAACAGTGGTGGTGGTGCTGGTGGAACCAGTCCTGGGAGAAGGTCCACCGGCCTAACTTGTGCCAACACAACTCCATTGATTCATGTCATCGGCTTTAGTTTCTTTTTTCAGTGGAGGCAATGCCGGAAAACTTTAGGTATTTAAATCTCAGCGCTCTTCTTTCTAATTGTTTTCCAGTAGATCATCTATCTTGTGTCATTAGTGAGCCAAGAAGGTTTAAATGATAGGAGCTAGCTCATCAAGATGACACAATAAGCCCACAACCTCTCTCTTCCAAACAGAGGGCAATGACAGTGAGAATACAAGTGTAGACAAAAAAAGGCCAGAGTCAGACCCTACAGGGAAAGAAGCACAGATCCAGAGGGCTACCAGCAGGAAGCAGCAGAAGGCATCTAGATCCCCACTGGACCAATGGGGACCACGGCCTATGGAGAGGGAGATATAAAGAGAGGAGCAAATCAACAATGACAAAGGACCAAAATGTAAACACTCAAAATAACCCTGAAGATTAAAACTCCAAGTCAGACATCAAAATCAACACTGAAAAATGAATGTACATGAGATGAAATTCCACTTACAGCTTAGCAACCAAATAATTTTAATATTTAAGTTTCAAATATGCAGACTGTAAAAATAACTTTTTTAATTCAATAAATGATGTATCAAAACTAAACAAATATAAAACAAGAAGAGGTAAACAGGGGTAAAAACATCAAAAATCCTAGAAATGAAAAATATGGTTAGAAAAACTTACCACAATTTCCCACCCCACCACCAACCACCACTGAGACCATTCCCATTCATAAGGCCCTATATGTAGGGTCTCTGAGGATGTAAATCTTTACGGGATCAGATAGCTTTGTCTTTCTCCCACAGGGCAGCTGGTGGGTTTGAGCCACCAACCTTGAGGTAAGAGTCCAGAGCTTACTCAACAGAACCACCAGGTCTCCTAGAACACACTATCACAGCCATCAAGTCGATGCTGCTCAGTGGCTTGTAGGACAGGGCAGAACAGGCCCTGTGTGATTTGGAGACTGTGGCTCTTTGCAGGGGCAGGGAGTTCCGTCTTTCTCCCATGGAGCAACCGGCGGTCTCAAATAACCTTGTGGTTAGCAGCCGAACTGGTAACCCTTTATGCCACCGGGGTTCCTAGAAAAACTTACTAGATGGGACTGTAGGAACGGAGAGGATCAGGAAACTGGCAGAGAGTGGGAAAGGACGCACCCAGAGCACAGCAGGGACGGACAACATTAAAGAATGAAAGAGCAATGAAGAGACATAGAGGAGTACTTGAAAGAGCTGTCAAGCAAGAGTACCAGATGGAAGGACTTGTGGGGAAGCAACAGTCAGAGATATGATTGCTGGAAGCCTTCCAGAATTGAAGAAGTGCGCTACATCTTAATTAGCAAGCAAGGCTATGTAAAAATAAATTCAAACCTAGACACATTATAGTCAAACTACTGTGTACAAAAGATAGTAAATAATTAATAGCTTCCAGGAGGAAAGAATATAGATAGCCCATGAAGAAACCATAATTAGACCACAGCATACTTAAAAGAAGTGCAAACTACATACAAACACTGAGAAACAATGAGCAATCACCTTAAAATTATATCCAGCTAAACTATATTCCAAGAGTGAGACCACTGGAACAAAGGAAGCGAGAATGATTGCACAGCTGGGAAAACATAACCAGTATCACTGAATTGAAGCTCACTCGGTGTCTGCTCTGCTGTGTATGTTTTCAACAACTACAATACATTACATTTCTTAAAGAGTGAGGTCAAAATAGAGATATCTTAAACATAAACATAAACTTGAATTCTCAAGGAAGAAAAGTTTTTACAAGAAGAAAAATGAACCCAAAGAAAGAACATAACCATGGTTGGAGATGGAGAGAAATACATCCATGCATGATGACACTGCTGAACTTAAAAAGAAAGTAGTTAGGCTTCATGCTTTAAAATTGGGTGAATCTGAAACTAAGAATCAG
>NW_022103968.1:7341479-7345219 GCF_000313985.2 Echinops telfairi
TTTGTGTGTGTTTTTTAATCATAAGAGAATACTACAAACTTACAAGATTAGTTTTCAAAATACCTATATCTAAATTACCAAATTTGACTCAAGAAGAAATAGAAAGCTTCAATAAATCAAACTGAATTTCTAATCAATTTTCCCCGTGTTCACTAACACTTAAAACCTGCAAACTCCAGATAATTTCCTGGGCAGATTTTACCAAACTTTCAAGGATTACATCATCCCTATTTTAGATCATTTCAGGGAGGAGGGGAGAAGGGGGAACCCACCCAATCTGTTTTACCAAGTGGCCATAAACCTGATAATAAAACTGCACACAGTACTCCCAAGAACAGACCACGCGAGTGGCGGCACAGTCTGGGAAACTTCATCTGGAGTCCAGAGGGTGTGTTGTGAGGGCGGCGGCATGCCAGTGGGCCGGTTGGGACTCGCAGAGACCCCGTGCGACCGAGGCGGACCTCTGTCTTCACTGGGGTCCGTCATGAGATCTTTCCTCCCGTGGAGCAGCAGACCTTCTGATTAATCGCTGAGCGCTTAACCACAGTGCCACCAGAGCACCTTCGAGAAGGGCCTCCGGACCTTTTTGTCCCTCGCAGTTACCAGAGCCCCCCAACTCCAGGGGAGAGGAGCTGCATTCCTACCAGCTATGAGAACCTCAGGGGCAATCTAGCCAGACTTCGAAAGGCTCTTCCCTCATTTCCCTCTGTCTGTCTGCAGGTCAAGAAGCCATGTCTCATGTGCTTTGGGATACGACCACTCGGGTGGTGTGAGATCAGTCAGATCCCATTCACGAAACCACCGGCGTGGGGTGAATCATAACCCAAGTGGCTTTGTTGACACTGAACAGCAAGGCAGGCATCCTCGGACGAGGACTTGTTTCCACGGCAGCAGTTCAGAGGTTAGGACTCAATGCATGCTGGGACTGGGGGCCGGAGCAGGTTGGGAAAACGTTCTTATATACATCGCCCTGCTAGAAATGAAAGTTCTCCTGGATTAAGGAAGAGAATCTTACATTTAAGTCGTCTGAGAGACTGTCCAAAAAAATTTTTTTTAATTTAAAAAAGGGGCGGGATTTTCAGGGAGACATAAATGAATTCTTGCCTTGGTGAGTCTAAGATCACCTTCAAAGAGGAAACACAGCATCCCAGCACACCTCGCTTTACCACGCATCACGTCGTTGCCACGCGGTAGATTGTGTGTTTCTTACGAACGGAAGGAGTCTGTGGCAGCCATGTCCAGCAGCCCATCGGTGCCATTTTGCCAACACCACATATTCGCACCATGCTGCGGGATCACCCTCGGTCATTCTCACCACATTCCGAGTGTTTTCAGCATGCTGTTGCAGGACACGGCATAGGCAGCAGTCCAACTGTTATGGGCACTGGGAGACCCAAGAATGTGTGTGTGCTTCCTCGCCACATTTGCTTTCTTGTGGCCGCCTAACCCAGCCTGCAGGATCGTTGAGGTCTGCCTCCACGTAAGAATAACTAACTAGCGTGTATGAGCGGGGCCCTGGCGGTGTGCTGGGCTAAGCATTGAGCTGCTACTCACACGTCAGTGGTTCCCACCTACCATCTGCTCCCCGGAAGAAAGGTGCGTCTGCCTGCTCTCGGAGAGGAAACTCAGAGGAGCAGGTCTTCTCTGCCCGGCAGGGTTGTGGTGAGTCTGCATCGACTTGATGGCAGCGAGGCTGGTTGGGCTTGGAGCACACTGAGTTCTCACTGTGCCAGGCTGTCAGGTCTGACCCAAAGCGACCCTGTGCACAACAGAGTGGAATACGGCTTGGTTCTGTGCCAGCCGCGCACTTGTCCCTAAGTTTGAGCCCATTGTTGCAGCCGCTGTGTCCATCCGTCTCATCGAGAGCCTTCCTCTTCTTTGCTGCTAACCCTCTACTTTACAGCATGATGTCCTCCTCCAGGGCTGGCCTCTCCTGACATGTCCAAAACACCTGATAGGAAGTCTCATCATCCTTGCCTCTAAGGAGATGCTGCTCTTGCTGCTTTGGGCAGGCCATGGTACTTTCAATACTCTGCACCAGCACCATCATTCAAACGCACCGAGTCTCCTTCAGTCTTCCTCATTCAATGCCCACCATTCACATGCAGGAGTCCATGGAAAACACCATGGCTTGAGTTAGGCCCACCTTAGTCCTCAAAGTAACCTCCTTACTTTTGAATACTTTAAGGAGGTCTCGTGCAGCAGATTTGCCTAATGCAACTTGCCTTTTGATCTCTTGGCTACTGCTTTCAAGAGCATTGATTTTGGACCCAAGCAAAATGAAATCCTTATCAAATTTAATCTTTTCTCCATTTATCATGATGTTACCTATTGGTCCACTTGTGAGGATTTGGGGGTGCATAAGCAAATGTGGTGAAGAAAGCTGATGGTGCCTGGCTATCAAAAGATACAGCATCTGGAGTCTTAAAGGCTTGAAGATAAGTAAGTGGCCATATAGCTGAGAAGCAACAAAGCCCACATGGAAGAATGCCAGCCTCTGTGATCACGAGGTGTCGATAGGATCAGGTATCAGGCATTAAAGAACAAAAATCATAGCATTGTGGATGAGGGGGAGTGCGGAGTAGAGACCCAAAGCCCATCTGAGGCAATTGGACATCCCCTTACAGAAGAGTTGAGGGGAGGAGATGAGCCAGTCAGGGTGCAGTGTAGCAAAGATGAAACATACAACTTTCCTCTAGTTCTTTAATGCTTTTTCTCCCCCTCCCCCACTATCATGATCCCAATTTTACCTTATAAATCCGGCTAGCCAGAGCATGTACACGGGTACAGATAGGAACTGGAAACACAGGGAATGCAGGACAGATGATCCCTTCAGGACCAGTGGTGAGAGTGGCGATACTGGGAGGGTGGAGGGAAGGTGGGATAGAAAGGGAGAACTGATTACAAGGATCTACATATAACCCCCTCCCTGGGGGATGTACAACAGAAAAGTGGGTGAAGAGAGACATCAGACAGTGTAAGACATGGGGGAAAAAAAGCTATGAATTATCAAGGGTTCGTGAGGGAGGGAGGGTGGGGAAAGGAGGGAGAAAAATGAGGAGCTGAAACCAAGGGCTCAAGTAGGAAGAAAATGTTTTGAGAATGATGATGGCAACAAATGTAAAAATGTGCTTGATACATTTGGATGGATTTATGCATTGTGATGAGTTGTAGTTGTACGAGCCCCCAATAAAATGATTTTTTAAAAAAAAGAGTTGTATGAGCCTCTAATAAAATGATTTTTGTAAACTGAATTGCAATCCATACTGAAGGCTGCAATCCTTGATCTTCATCAGGAGTGCTCCAAGTCTTCCTCACTTTCACTTTTAGCAAGGTGGTGTCAGCTGCATACCACAGGTTGTTAATAAGCCTTCCTCTAATCCTGATGCCTCATTCTCCTTCATATAACCCAGCTTCTCTAATTATTAGTTCACCATACCAGCTGAATAAGTATGATGAGAGGATATAGCCTTGGCGCACACCTTTCCTGATTTTAAACCATGCTCTATTGTGGGGTTAAAGGGAAGTGGGAACCCCACAAAACATCACAGGTTCGGTAGGCGCAACTGTACAGCGATAATAAGTAGAGATTATAGTAAAGTCATAGAGAACATGAGAGTTAAAAGATGGAGTCAGACGCAATTCATGGTAGCATTGCTCACCTCAGCTCCGCTTGATGGTCCTCGTGGAGGGAGGGGGCTCAGTCGTCAGAGAGGAAGCCGCTGCTTCGTCCTCCGTAG
>NW_022103968.1:7345481-7354905 GCF_000313985.2 Echinops telfairi
GGACAATAACCTAAGTCACCGGGAGGGGTAGCAACATAGGCAATACAATCAATAGGAGGGGGATGACCTAGGGGTGTGCCCACATTTGTTGTGGGATAAGCAGTGGTGTCTGCTTGATCTAGACAGCTGATAATGGCTACCTAACCTTGGTCATCCTTGGGCGGGTTTGACCTCTCTGGTATCTCCTACAAGTAAACAGACAACCACTATCCTTGTCAGAAGGGAGTGGGTCTTATTTAGGGTGAGTCAGACTATAGTCTAGATGGCTGATGTTAGGGAGACTAACCTCGGACCTATTTTCGCTGCCTAATTTCAAGCTAAGTCTGGCATATATTTTGGGGAGACAACTTAAGAGAAATCCTTCTGTTCCTCACACTCTATCCCTTGTTCTGTTTGCACAACAGCCTCTTGGTCCATGTACAGGTTCAGCAGGAGCACAATGAAGGGTTCTGAAATTCCCATTCTTCTCAAGGCTATCCATAGTTTATGACCCACACCGTCAAGTGCCTTTGCACTGGGCTAGGTACCATATATACTCGTGTATAAGCGGAGTTTTTTCAGCACATTTTTAACGCAATTTTTGTGGCAATGCAGTTTTAGGTGCCTTGGCTGATATTCGGGTCGGCTTATACTCAAGTATGTACGGTATTTTATATACATTTTCAAATAGGCAGTGTGTTCAACATCAAGGCATAATGGTTAGGTGAACCTGGGTGAGGGTAAGGGCATGGACTTGACGGGTCCTGGTCCAGCCAGAACTTGAACCCCTAACAAAAAGTTGTCACAACTGATCACAAAAGCATGTGGGTCATGTGAGAGGGAGGAAGAGATAGCAGACAAACGCATGTGATGGCTGGAAATCCTGTTTGAGGAATTTTCACAAATCTGAATTTGCCTGGCTCCACACAACCACTTTCATGAGTGGGAACTGGTCAGAAGTGTTGTCTGGGTATGCACGGGCACCTCATGATGTCCTAGAGACCACAGGAGCCAGAAAGCCCTCACCTACATGAAGGCACAACAGCTTTAAATAAGCAACGGCTTTGAGGGGAGGAAAGGCCTTTTTAAAGGGACTTCGCACTTGTTCCTCATCGTCTTGCTCCTTGTGGGGGTCAGGGGAAGGCTTTATTGTGGGGACCCAACTGTGACATGGTTGTGGGGGACTAAGGAGTGCAGGTAGAAGGGGCGCTGCGGGATCAGAGATGACAGTCACTAGTGAACAGTCTGAGGGGCTGGGGGTGTCCAGTCACCAAAGGGGCTGCCAGAGATAGAGAGAGAAGGCGGAAGAGAGCAGGTGCCTCGGTCAGGGGGATGCAGGGTCAGGCATCTGAAAGAAGAGCTGGAAGCAAAGGGGAAGAAAGCGGGGCAAGCTGGTACCCACCAGCCACGTCTGCAAGTCTCCATCCCTCCTACCAGATGGGCGAAAACGCTCTGAGAGTAACAGCTGCCGCCTCTTTAGGCCACCTCTAACCCGGAACCTTACAGGAAAGGGGGATACTGGGAAACGTAGTCTTTAACTTAACCAAGCCTACTTACAGGATACACCAGGCTCCTTAAATTAAATACAGCCTTTTAAAGATTATTATTCATGTTTGGGGCGACAGTACATGTTCACCATAATTACATGGTAAATATTTCAGGGTATATATCTTTTTCATATAATTAGAAATAAAAAGTGCAACCTCAAAAAAAAAAGCTAAATAATTTAAATGGCTAAAGATATGATTAAGGCCCATGATTGAACTACAGCCAGAATGTAACTCATGGTCTGCAAATATGATCTCCCAGACAACACGTGACAACTCAGGTGTTCTTGTGAAAAAGGGAAAAGGTGTTTTAAAATAGAACTGACCCCAAAGTTTAAAATGTGTATGACTTTAAATGGGGGGGGGGGAGGAGATGTAGGTAAAGATTGCATTCTGCTCATATAATCAGAGGCAAGAAATACCTCAGTTTATAAAATATAAATTAATACCCATTCTCCTCTAGCCATCGCCAAGGCCAGTACTCATTTGTTTTACAAACATCATCTTCCTCTTTTCAAATCCATTGAGGTTGGAGACTTCTAAAGGCCCCCACAGCACCTAGGGCAAGGTCAATGGGCACTTGGGGAAGTACTCCTTGACAAATGTCAACTGAAGTCCATGCTCACTGCTTCCTACTCTGTACAAAGCATGGTGGGTGCTGGAGAGCTGGGCACCAGAGGGGTCCTTGATCTCTGGCGTTGTTGCTTCTTTCAGCTGGCATCAAGTTGATGCCAACTCAGGGCCACCCCACACACATATGAGCAGAGCATGGCTGCACTGGAAGCAGGTGGCCAGTGAGAGGGTGGGAACAGTATAAGGGATGACATGTCTGTCGTGTACATGTAATTTGCTTCAAAATAGAAACCAACTGGACTTTGCTAAATGCCTTACTTGAAGTCCAGGGAAAGAGAATTAGGGAACAAGGGCGTGAAATGAGGTGAATCTGACGTGGGAGATCTCAGGAGGCTTCTTACAGGAGGTGGGAGCAGGCCTTGATAGCTGACTAGGGCTCCAAAGGGGTGTGTGTGTGTGTGTGTGTGCAGAACGGATAAATTAAGGAAATTATTAGGGAATACATTGGGGCAACTTATCAATGGATCAACTTAATGCCCCCATGCTCGTCCTTCAACATCCAGAAATGTGTGTGCCTGTGGATTCCATTCTTATATCTTCAACCACAGGCATGACCACTCCCGTCAAGTTTTCAATCCTGAGTCTAAAGAACTTACGTCCTGTGGAGGAGATTGGAAACTTTCAGAAGTACTCAGCAGTCACTCACAAAATAAACCCCAAAAACCCTCACAGCCATCACGCAGATTCTGACTCACAGTGACCCCACAGCAGCGGTTCTCAACCTGTGGGTCGCAACCCCTTTGGGGGGTCGAACGACCCTTTCACAGGGGTCGCCAAAGACCATCGGAAAACACATAAATATTTTACAATATATAATTACATACTGTTTTGTGATTCATCACTATGCTTTAATTATGCTTAAATGTGTTCAATTTGTAACAATTAAAATACATCCTGCATATCAGATATTTACATGACAATTCATAACTAGCAAAATTACAGTTATGAAGAAGCAACGAAAATAATTTTATGGTTGGGAGTCACCACAACATGAGGAACTGTAAGACAGGCTCGCAGCATTAGGAAGGTTGAAAACCACTGTCCTATAGCACAGAGTAGAACTGCCCCTGTGGGGCAATTTCTGAGACTCTAAGTCTTCACTGGATTAGAAAGTCTTCTTTTTTCCCAAGGAGCGGATGGTGGTTTTGACCTGTGGACCTTGTGGGTAGCAGTCTAACTTGTAACCTACTGTGCCGCCTGGGCTCCACAGTCATTCAGACCTGACATTGATGTACTGGTTATCTACTCTGGCCCAGGCACTGGACAGAAATCAAAATAACGACACCTTCCTTACCCTCAATGCTCTCATTACCTAGTACTGAGTCTGCAACTATAAATATCCTATGGAGATGTACAGAATTAATTAAAGAACTAATGGGCAGAAAAAACACACATCAAAAAATGATGAAGCCTTAAGTGCCCAGGCTCTAGAGAAAGGGTTCTGCAGGTGCTGGTGTGTGGCCTGAGGGCCTTACTTTACCTCTCGTGGCTTCCGTTTCCAAATCGACACAACAGAACTAGCAGTGTCACTCCATTGGCTTGCCATGAGAGGAAGCTCTGCCAGGAAGACTATGAAGGAGTGTCCTTTCGACGGGATGAGTATGATACGAAGGACTCTACAGAGAAATGGCGCCCTGGTGGCATAGTGGTTACATGTTGGGCTGTGGTCCCCATGGTCAGCAGTTCAAAACCACCAGCAACTTCAAGAAAGACTGAGCTTTCTACTCCTGTCAATGGTTAGTCTCGGAAACACACAGGGGGCTCTATGAGTCAGCATTGACTCGATGGCAGGCAGAGAAGCAGAAAGGGATAAATCATTTCCATTTCTCCTGTTCCAAACCTTAATCTACTGACATGCTTAAGAAACCCAACACGGTTAGAAGTGGATCTGTACAAGTGGAGACCTTTTGCCTTTGAAAGCAGACACATCACCATGAGAAAGCCCTTGGTGAGCCTCTTAGAGAAATCTAGTCTCAAGTCCTTTGAGTCTCCCAAGTCCGGCTCCCAAGTAGGCCAGGCTTCAGGCTCCTGACATCCAGCCTAAAGCTGCCAGCACTATTCTACCTCCCCAGGAAACCTTTATTTTAGGAGAATGTTGGCCCCAAGAACAAGTAAGCAGGTCATATCTCCCTCGCATCTTCCTCCTTCAAGATAACTGGTCTTGGAAACTCCATTACACCATCCAAATGGCAACCACCTTCCCAAGACGCACACTTGATAGTGCAGGGGTGCCCCAAGATTGACCGTCCTCTAAAACCTGCACCAACCAGGCCCAGAAGTAGGCCATGGGTTCCCACAAGGTGCAGTGTCTTAACATACAGTTAGCAAGATATGCTATGTCACAGTGTCCTCAAAAGGCCCAACCATGTAATGGCATACGCATGTTAGATCTGACCCAGTGTGTGGGCTGGTGGCCAAGCTGCACTCACCATGGCCACCCTCCACCTCCTGGACAAATGGCACGGTGGTGTCTCAGGCACCCATTCAAAAGCCCACCCACCAATGAGCATATTTCTCTAAGTCAACTTCTGCACAAATGCCTTTAATGGCCTGGAAGAAAGAGGAGTGGTGGGAAAGGAGAGAGCAAGGGGCCTTCTTCATGGAGGTCATGACCAAGGAAGGAGTCCTTTAATGGCGTGTCCTTGTGGCTGGCCACCCACCACAGGCTTCTGGGATTTTCCTCTTTTCTTTTTCTGCAAGCAGTTAATAATGTTAGTAAAGTTAGTAATAAGTTAGTAAAGTTAGTAAGTAGAGCACCCAAGACTCCCTGGCTTTTCTATAAGGCCCTCAATGTTCAACTAGAAACTAGGCCTTCTGAAACTTTCCAGAGTCCAATGCTTCTAATGTCCAAGGCACTGGACTATCCCTTGGTCAGCAGGTTCTGCTAACAGTCAGAGGAGGCCTATTTCAGCCAGATTTCTCGCAGTTGTCAATTCCTGACCTTCATCTTATTTCTGAAGCACTCACCAAAAGGAAGATGGTTTTTGTCCTCATGAAAGTCACAGTGATTCCACAAGGATGGGCTTAGACTCAGCACAGCCGCCGGCCCACAGGCTCCCTTCCTCTGGCAACTGGGAGGCTCTTGGTGAAAAGCAGCACAACTTTTCGCGAGTCCACCTGCCCCTCGCCTTCCGGATCCACGATCTGGTGCTCAAGGCAACAAGTACCGAAAGCACCGTGTCCTTCCTTCCCGGTCAGGGGGGAATCCATTTGATCAGCCTTGATGAAGGCCAACTGGGACTGTCAGCCAGCAAGTGGAGACTACTCCCCAAGCGGGCAGCGGGTGGCTGCTGACGTCTCGGGATGCTACTGGCTTGGGACTCCGTGACCAAGAAAAGCTGCTCTCAAAATGTTGGCTGGTAACCAAATCAAAGCCTCAATGGCGACCCTGCAGAACAGGGTAGGACCGCCCCTGTGGGTTTCCTCGACTGTAACTCTTTAAAGGAAATCGAAAGCTGCTTCCGGCTCCCAGGGAGCGGCTGTAGTTGTGGGCTGCTGACCATGCAGTTAGCAGCCCAACACATCAGTGGGTCTAAGTTCAAACTGAAGGTTAGTCCGATGGCTTTCGAGTCATCTGAAGAGGCTAGTGTCTCTGTGAGTTTCCTCAGGTGTGTCCCAAATCACCGGCCCAGGGGGCCTTAGGTAACCAAACGGACTCAGTGCTTGCAGCCTAAAGGTTTTTCTGTAGAAGGATGACCTGTGCCCAACCTCAATAACATGATGGCTCAAGGAGTCCTCCAGGCCTGTTGGGTATACAGCTCAAATCATTACTACGATTAAGAACAAGCACTGTGCTAACAAGCCTGACAACATGGATGGACACAACACGGCAGAGGCAGCAGTGGGCTCATGAGGGTGGCGCAGGGCCGGCCACTGCTCTGCTGTGTTTCACACAGAACCAACACTACAGCACCTAACAATATTTTAATACCCACAAAGAAGTCACCTCGAGGGGAGCTCGTTAGAAAGCTATGAAATAAAACGTCCTTCACTACCAAAAAAACTCCTCCAATCTTATTTCACTTGCTTCTCCTCCAAAACCAATTGATCATCGCAAATTCAGACTTCAGGGAATCCAAATAAGGGCGCTTTCTCCTCCCCTCAGGTCACTTCAGGTTTGAGCCAACAGACCCGGCATGACTGACCGCAGCGTCAACACAGATCACATCAAAGTGCTGCATCGTACTGAAAAGCTGAGTGAAGCCCACCTGTACCGGGTTCACAGGCTCCCAGCTAAGTCGCACAGAGCCAAGGTGAGGGCCTAGGTCTCAAGTGGGCAGCGCGCATGCTGGACTTGTGCTGGTTAGCTGAGGAGGACAGGGTCACCTGGCGAATGGCAGCAGCGAAGGATGTGTGGGGGCGCTCCTTGTTCATGTACAGGCCCTCCATTCTACGGTCACCTTTGTGCCCAGAGGTCACGTCTCAAAACCTGCACTCTCCGGAATACCTCTGACGATCCAGGTGAACGAACAAGGAACTCAGCCAGGGGAGGACTGCTCTCGTGCCAAACCTCGATGGAGGGACGCATGGCCGTTGCTGCCAGCCAGGGTTATGTCTTTAAGGAGAGACGCTAATAACCAACTGAATGTGAAATACTGCTGGGGCCAAGGGTTGCCTGGTCAAATGATTTGGGGAGAATGTTGGGGTCTTCCTGGCGGAGGAGACGTGGGCAATCTAACAGCAAAGATAAATCACCGGGTTCGTTAAGAATTCGTTTAAAAAAAAAAAAGAATGCGTGGCTGGCGCTAGGAAAATCTTCTAGGGTCCAGGATTTTGAGAATTATGTTAGAACAAGGTCAGGAGTCTGAGTGCACACATTTTAAATTACTGCAATAGCCTATACCAGAGGCCTATAAAGGGGCTGAAAGGTGCTTCGTTACCGCACTAGAAAAGCAAACTTCAGTGCTTCTAGGCCAGGAGGTGTGATTTGTACGGCTTCTTCAGGTTGTGTTAACCGCCCGAGGTTGGCTCGTCTGGTCAAGAGGTGAGAGCGAATTTCTTGGGAAATCCGTTAATGAAATAGAACCACTGGAAATGAACGTGCAAGTCCAGCCTGGCTCCAGGCTCCATGAACGCACCATAAAGTTAGGGGAAGGAGAGCGACTTCCCCAGACATTTCTCCTTCCTTCCATTTCTCTCTGCAAGACCGATACTGCCGTCCAGAAGCGCAAGCATCAAACGGCTCTGATGGCTTCTTGGCCCAGAGGCAAAGCGCCGGGTGACCGGAAACCTTCACCCTATCACGAGGACGTTAAAACATCAATAATGTTCGTAGAGCTGGCTGCCAAATCGGAGGGATATCACAAGTAGGCAGGCCTACCCCAATGACAACTCCAACTCACAATCCAGTCTGGTTTCACCTTCTGTTTCATTCCACCAGGACACAAAATGCTTCTCAACCGGGAGACCAGCGCCCTCCGACAAGCAGCTCCCAGCTGTTCCGTGGGGAGCATCAGAAACGGGCCTAGTATGTGCTCAATGGGTCAACTGGTTGTTTTGTGGCCACCAGGCTTGCCAGCTTTCCTCTCTCAGCACTAGCTCAAAGCCACATGGCCAGGTGCCATCTTTAAAGGAAACTGCTATAACTCGTCCACCCTTCCCCACGTGAGACGGGCAGACATTCAGAGACTGAGGGTTGGGGAGTGTAGGGGGAGGAGGGAGCTCAAACTGCAGCTCACTTCCCAGATGACCACACTAATTGTATATTCTGACGGAGCCCATCTACTGGGCAGTTACACATCCTCCCAGATCTTCCGAGGAATGAACTGAGACAATGCGGTTTTCACCCAGGAAAGGCTCAGCGAGGCCAAGCTGACGCGCTTCCTGTTGTCTGGAGAGCCTCTCGGCTCATGGTCTGCCTGCTGCTGCTGCTGCTGCTGCCTGGTGTTCTCCCTGCAAATGGAAGTTTAGGGCTTTGTCCCTTACCTGGCCCTGAACCACTCCTGATGCTGAATTGGGGCCTGTATGAACATAAGTGGGTAAGTAGTGGGCTGCTGACTACAAGCTCAGAAGTTCATCACCGGCCACTATCTACTCCTACAGTTAGTTTCTGAAACTCAGGGGGCAGGTCTACACTGGCTGGCAGCACAGGGGCTGAACCCTTGGGTCCCAGACAAAGGTCAGCAGTTCGAACCCACCACCTGCTCCAACAGGGAAAGGTGTTAACAGCCTGCTTCCCTACAAACAGCTTTGGGAATGCTGCAGGGCAGTCCTCTGTCCTCTAGGAGCATCACGCGGATTGGAGTTGATCCCAATGGCAGGGGCCTCATGGCAGCACAGTGATGGGGGTCAGCTGCCATGGCGGCGCGAGGAGCCACTCATTGGGGGATGACGGCCCAGGAGAACCTAGAGGGTGGTGTCACTGTCCCCCAGGACTGACAGGAGGCAGAGACTTGGTGGCAAGGGGTTTGGTATACATAATGGGACAAGTGTGGGGTGCAGATGACATGTTAATGGTATGTGCAAGGGTCTTATTTTAAAAAGGAGATGAAAGTGGCAAAATAGCACCTGCGAGTCTAGATTTGTGAAAGCTCATCAATGAAAAGTAAACAAAAATCCCTGTGGCGAGTTGACGGTTGTGGGTTCGGCCAATTTGATGAAATTAGCTGACTCAGAGACACGACGTGGAATGAGGGCTCAAATTCAGCAGGGAGAGTAGACACCATTCTGCAGTGCACTTTGCATCTGCCGTCTCGTGGCTTGTTCCTGGGAGATCATTCTGAGGCTCAGAAATGGAGCCAACTAGCTAGTGGCACAGTGGGTTAAGCAGTAAAGCCAGGGTCCAAGATTCACACTAAATCAGCCAGACCTTCCCCAGGGTGACATGATCCCAGACTCCTTGTTCTTTTAAATGAGCTCCCTGTCCTCCAACCTGGTTTCCTAGTGTCCCGGCTCTCACCCTTCCTGCACTAACCCGGGATGTGAACTTACTACACTGAAGGGAAATCACCTGACTTACCTGCAATGAGGAGCACGCTAGCAGCTCATGGACGCACAGGACAAAGCCTGGTCACACTAAGGCACTAGCGTTTGCCATACTGCTTTATTGCTTTGCACGCTTGTCTCCTATAAGCCACCCGCCTCTTGCCCTTCTGGAAGCCCAGAGTTAGGGACTGAACTGTGTCCCCAAAGTGTGTGTCGCCATGGCTGTGCAAGGTGAGCTACTGGTTTCTCCTGGTGCAGAGCAGTGAGGAAACCCGGAATGAACTCACCGCCACCACGAGATCAGCATAGCATCTAGAAATCAACGATGACCAGTTAAGGGG
>NW_022103968.1:7355005-7375005 GCF_000313985.2 Echinops telfairi
GTGGGCAGCAGATAGGGGGGTGTAGTTCTGTTTGGGGGATACTGAACTTGTTCAAGGCACTAATTTGAAGATAGCCCAAACTGAGGACAAAATACGAAGCATACAATCCATGCCCAAGCTACAATGTGAATTGGAGTGGTCTGAGTAGTTGAAGGAACTCATTTAATCTGTTGCAGGTAAAAAGCTCCCAAGGCAGCCCTCCAGAGGACGGAGGCTACAAATTGCTGCCCTCAGCTGCATCCAGGAGGGCGCCAAGGCCGGGCAGAGGAAGAAGAGCACAGGGCAAAGGGAACTAAAGGAGGACATCTGGAGAAGGGAGACGAACAAAAACACCAGGCACCTGGGTGACTCAGGTCTGGGCGACTCATGAAAAGCGGGGCCAGTAACACCTGGGGAAGCAGAGCGAAAAGCTGGGTCCAAAGGGACCCCCTACAATGCTCACCCTACATTGAGCTTGCCAAGAAAAGCTACAACGTTGCTTGAATTTGCCCTTTGATGGTATCTTGTTCTTTTATACAATGTTTTAAAGATTTTTCTCGTCTCTCATCCACTTACTAAGGGCTGCAAACAGTCTGACTACAGAACCATGATAATGAGTTACTTAAGATACCTACAGTCCCTACTGATGAAATTATCTTGAGATCTCACACTTCACAATAACCTGGCCCCATTACCTCTTCTCAGTCCCCTTGGTCAGGCTTGCGGCCACATGGCCTGCACTACAAAAGACCTCGTCACTCACCCCCCACTGTAGTCAATCATCATTACCGTTCTTTAAACAAAAAGGGCAACTGAAGCACCAGCCACGCCCACTGGGCCTTAGGCCCCACGGCACCTGTGCGATGGTCCAGGCTCAGGGACACCTCACAGCGCTCCACCTGTCATACTGCTTGTTTTCACAGCACCTTGAATGGGTGGCTAAGTGCAGAGGCAAGTGGCATTGTTTACACCCCGAGGGCTTCGCCTGGATCAGCACAGAGGGGGTCTTGTTGTTTGGCAACCCTTTGGGTGCCTGTGGAGACTTCTTTGGTGGCAGGACGCCTGCTGTGTGGCCAGTAGTGGGAGGGTCATGCCTGGATGCATCTGCCGGCTGCCATGCCCTCTGTGGCTGCCCAGGGTACAGCTGGTCCAGTCAGGGGAATGGCAGGACTCCAACAGCTCCCTGTCCCCAGGGCTGCACCCCAGTGTCCCATCAGAGCCGGAGAGACTGGCCACGCAGTCCCCCCAGTGGCAAGAGGCAAAATACCCCCCCACCACCAACAACCCGCTTTTGATTAAGGGGATATTGCTTTTACAGAAGCCTCTGTACGTAGGAAATTGCATTCATTACCAATGTTTATAAACATCCAGCATTGAAGGGTTCTGAATCTCAATTTATTAGACAGCACAGAAATAACCAGTCAGATGGTGTGACAAAAAGAACAGAAAGAGCCTTGGGCTTGGGGCAGGGGTGGGAGTGGGGGTGGCAAGAGGTAAGGGACACACGGAACAATTCTTCAGACCCCTGCACAAGAATACCAAGACCCCTGATCCTAAAACAGCATTCTGTAGCACATGGTAACAGGCAAGTTTCTTTTTACAACAGAAAACAGAGAAATCCACACACTACACAATGTGTCCCCAAGGACTACGCCACATCCCTTAGGGGGTAATCATGTCTTTGTAGCACGCAAACCAAGCTTTCCACAGAGAGACCACTTTCACAGGACGGTTAGGTAGACCTGCAATGAAGAAAAGACATTTCAAAGGGGGGTTCAGATTCAAAGTGTTTGCAGTGACATTTCCCCAGATACGGAAACAGGGCAGATGTCTGCGTCAGCAGCATTTTGAACAGTGACATCAGGGATCAACAAACTCCGTTCTGGAAAAAGGACCAGGGTCCTGTTCACATACATACACTCGCAAAATAATGAAATAAACGGAAAAGAAAAGGCCTAAGCCCAAAGCTGCCACATGGGACTCCCTAGAGTCGGCCTGGCTGAGACCACACTCTGCTTCAGGCTCGACACAGACAAAGGCTCCTCACTAACTATCATGGTTTTCCTTCTGAACCTTCAGCCCCAACGCTGGGCCACTGAACTACATAAATGTCAGGAGAAATATGTAAACCTCATTAATGTTTCCAAAAATTCATTTAGAGATAGAAACAGGTCCAAATAGATGCCTGTCTAAATGTACTGCAATTACGTTACAATTATTTTCCAAATCCACAAATCTGCTCTGTCTTCTCTCAGTTCATTACTGACTCAAACAATCTGCCCTTCTGGGATCAATTGTTTGCTAATAAATAATTGTTTCCAGTCACAAAATGATGTTAGGAGGCTTTCTGATTCATTTTCCTTCTGCACCCTAATAAGATTGAAAACTAGCTGATTCCCCAGAGTCTAACCTTAACCTCGCTTTGTTAACAGCCCAGGAAATGATGAACCATCTGCTTCAGCAAACATCAGCCGGCCGAGAGGAAATGCTGTTTAATTGCAGATTAACCTCCTCATGAGGCAGTCTGAAGCAGCTTCAGACTGAGCCACGAAAACCAGCGAGAGCAACAAGCGGAGCCTGTCCCTCCCAGCTGAGGTCCGGAAGACAGGAAGAGAGAGGTCTAAGCCGGCTGTATTTACAAACATTCATTTCTATAGGGGACACAGAAATCACCAGTCACTGGCCCCTGGTCTATTTGCCCCAAAACCTTGTACAGCAAACCTTCAACCCATCTCATGTATTTAAGGTGTTTTAAAAAAAAGAAAATTGTGGGGAAGGGGGTGGGGTGGGGGGCGGGGCAATAAAAACTTCTTTTCCATTATTTTCAGGTTTTATAATATTAAAGGTAGTACTTTCCCCTGGCTTCTTTGTTAAAAATAATCAATCCACCACTGGGGAGTAGGAATTGCTTTATTATCATCAACATGGCACTTAAGTAAATCAAATCTTGTCAAGCACATGGTGACCTACAAGTTCAAAAGGAAAGAAGAGCAGAATGCGATCACAATGGCCGGGACGAGACACACACAAGTGGTGACATGCAAACACAGGCCCTCCGCCAAGAGGCTTCCATGCCAAGTCTTCTCTAGAGCCCAGGCTATGACAGGAAGACTAGCTACTCTGCCACCTGGGGATAAGGATAGGGGGGGGCCCTCCAGCCAGTTCAGAGCGTACCACACCCATGCTTACCCAGAGGGAATCTAGGCCTCTGCTACACTCCGCTATGCCATAGATGTTTACTGAGACCACCCCTTGAGGGGCTGGAAATAGAGGGGCCACCAAATGGACAGAGACCCTTGGCGTCAGTATCTTACGGCTTATCGCATGCCCGGGTCCATTTTCCCTCAGCGGGGGAGTTAGGTCAGTGAAAGAGAGCAAGACACTATTTTGTGTGTGTGTGTGTGTGGGGGGGGGGGTGTCCAAAAGTGCCCATGGTCCTCTCCTGGTCAACAGTTACGACCAAGAGCCTTGGGCATCAGCAAAAATTTCCAAAGTCAGGAAATCTGCCATTCCAGACAAGAGCAGATTTACTCAGCGTGTGCAGGGTGACCTGAAGGTCATTCATGCTGTGTACATATTAGAGAAATAACCTCTGTGGAGAGGGAGGGTTTTTGGCAGTTCAAATTCTTAAATAGAATTTGCTCAAGTAAATTATTCTTGAATTCCTCAACTTAATTTTGAAGCAATGAGCTAGTAATGACTGCAGAGATTCAAATAATAGTGCCTATTCAAGAAGAATGAGAGTTTGACTTTCTTCTCTGCAACACAACTGGGCACCATTTTATCCACCAGCCGTCTATCAGCCCACGGATATTGAAAGCTTGGGAGAACAAGATAAAATCAACACCAGCCCTACAGCCAGCAGTAGTATCGAGCAGGCATCAGCAATGCTATTCATGACTTTAGAAAAATTAATAAATCCTGGGTGGAATGCAAGAAAAGGCTCAAACACAGGTGAAGCATACTCACTTGGGTTTTGTTTCTGCATCTGTCACTTGGCGAATGAAGATACCATCTTCAGGATGCTCCGTGTCATCCATCTCATACATGTATGATGATGCTATTGCCAGCGTGGTCCCATCGTTGCTGAAGGCAAGGGATGCGATGCTGGTGGGGTACCGGTGGAACTGGCACAATCGCTTCTTGTTAAACGGATCCCAAATATTTACAAATCCATCAGACCCACCTGCAGGGAGTTTCAGTTGTTTATAGGGTTCTTAATACCACAGATACACAAGCCAACATGATCTTCACAAAGAGTTTAAGTTACGGACGTCACCTTTTCCCCCGCATGCCCTCCCAACACTACTACAGAGAACAAGTCTGGTCTGTTTGTCTTTCCCGTTCTGCCTAGTTCAAATGCTCAGCATTCTATGCGAAGGGAAACGGAGGTTACCCTAGTCATTAGACAGAGGCTAGCGTGCCAGTCGTTACCTGTGGCAAAGGTATTGTGGATGTTGTGGAAGGAAATGGCATTGACGGGGTAGATCTGCTCAATATTATTTTCTTTTAGCCGGTGGCATTTGAAGGCATACTTCTTCTTCTGCACCTCAGGGCTTGGGTCCAAGTACTCCACCGCCACCCGGCCTTCAATGGAGCTCAGCACATAGCCCTGCCAGGGAAGGGCACACACAGTGAGGCCAGTTTCTGAACACAAAGCCCTGACCCCAGACTCAACCCTTAAAAGAGAGACGATTACTTCAAAATCAAAAAGAACAGAGTGAAATTCTCGCCAAGTGCCAAATAGCGCTGACAGAGCTATGAACATTTCAAGAATGTAATACTAATCTGTCTTTAAAATGAAAATCTGTCTGTCCATTGCCTCCTCCAGTAGTGCTTCACATGTTGCAAGCAATGATTTCTAGCACTTTGTCTAACAGGCAAGAACTCTAAAGTGTTTCAGAATCATTATTTGTTACTCTAGTCAGAAGGGGACGCCACACTCTGCTGTAGCTCACACACCATTCTTT
Organism: Echinops telfairi; assembly: GCF_000313985.2. NCBI lineage: Eukaryota > Metazoa > Chordata > Mammalia > Afrosoricida > Tenrecidae > Echinops > Echinops telfairi. The sequence continues at coordinate 7,359,955 of NW_022103968.1, forward strand.
CTGTTTGGAGAGATCCAAACTTGCCATAATTCCTCTTTACTTCTAACAACTGCAAGAATTCTTTCCTTCACTGGGGGTTGGGGACACATGACACACATCCACCATCTAACTAAACCTGGCTCACTCTTCTAAACCTTTCCTCATTTTTCTTGAAATAACAAATACACAAATATACCAAAGGCAGTACAAGATACAGAAAATGCAAACTCTAGTCTTCATACATGCTTTTTAATCTGCCAAGGTTTGAACAAGATACAGCCCCGAAATAAAAGCACTTACGGAGCGTGAGAAACATTAGGATCACCCTATTTAGCACAGCGGTTGATTCAGTCTATGCTAGAGGGGGGGAAAAAAAGAGTTCTCTGGGAAATTTTAGGCTACAGTCAATAGCAATGTTCATGGGGGAAGCTTAATTGCGTGTTTTAGCCTCAAAAAGTCCCATGGAACTGGAATACCTTATATTACAGAGATTTACAACTTGCTGAATAAGAATTGTGGTCATCATTTGAAGTACTGGCCTTCTGCGGCAGAAGAGCCCAGGCGATAACTGCTGTACGTGGTCTCCAACCACCTCACTGCTCCAAGCCACGGGAGCCACTGCAGGGACAGTCACGGGGTTCCCAGGAGAGCTGGTGTACAGAATGGCTTCTTAGGGAATTCTAACTGCATGCTGGCCCCCATCGCCCACTCCCCCTAGAAGCTCAGGATTTGGGGGTCAGGCTAATCTCTGACAGTAGTGGTGATGGATGGGGACCCAGCCCGGACTCATTATCTCCATCTCAATGGTGCTCTTCAAAAAAAAAAAACCCGAGTTCTGCAGTCAGATTGGTGAAAGAATTCAATCATTTCAGGGTTACAAAGAAACATGGGGGGAGGGGGCAGCAAAATCCGTAAGTACAAATTTCCATGTTTAAATTTGACTCCACTGGATTATAAATGGAAATATCTGCAAAACTCTCTTCGATTATCATGTACCTATCAGGCATCTGGGGCCAGGAAGAACAAGGCCCCCATTCAAACCCATTGGGCAAGCCTGGGCTAATTACTTAACCTCTCTGAGCAGCCAGTCATTTCCAAAATGGAGTTACCACACAGACACAATGGTAGTGAAAAGATTCAGTGAGGCTTCTCTGCAAGACTTTTGTAAATTCTGAATCACAACTCAAAAACAAAACACCAAAGTGACCACATCATTCCATCCTCAGACTCCAGAAGGGGCCTGGTACCTGCTTGTTGGGAAAGGCCCGGATGCTGCGCGTCTGGTATTTGAGGCTGGACTCCCGGCGCTGCTGCACGTAACCCATGTTCCGCAAGTCCCACACCAGCACTCGGCGGCCCGCCGTCCCCACTATCAGCCGGTCGCCAGACACGGAGAGGGTGTACACCTTTGGAGAGAGATCCAAACTTGCTACAAGCCTTTTGCGAACAAGGAAACATTTGCCCAAACAGAGAGCGCATCAAAATCATGGAGCCATTAAAATTTAAAAATTAGCTGATCAGACGCCCAAACGCAGTTATCAAAATTTAAATGCTAGCTACACATAACAAGTATTTCACAAATAACAAGTCAAGGTGCCCCTAATACTTGACCATTATTGTGTAACGTGCGCTATAATTCATTCTAGTTAGGCGCTACGCAACACTCCATTTTCATCATTCCCAAAACAAATTAAATTACTGAACTAAATTTTCCTGCCTTGCTTGCTTGTGTCTCAGAGGCAGTGGGTGTTTAACACAAACTGTGAAAGAGTAAGTAGCTCAGGGTATACACTGCGTCAGGACACATCCCCACCAGCTTCTGGCCGTTCAGAAAGGTCTACTTTCCTACGCGCACTTGTGGAAGGAGACATCACTTGGAAACGCTTTCAAAATTGCCCACTTCCCTCAGCTGTCACCCTGAGTCAACAGGCCTTTCAAGAAAGAGGGAGCCTTCATTAATTAGCGGCCCCCTTGTTTCAGGTGGAATGCAGAGTCAAAATGTAATGAGCAGAATGGGGACTGGTATATTCTTCTGCCCTGGGGTCATATTCACATTCAAAGACAGAAACTCATCGTTAAAGAAAAAACCTTATAGCATTATTCTCCTGGAAATGTGTGTTTCTCCTTTTGTAATGTCTTTTTCAAGATTAAAATAGCTTCCAGATAAAGTCCTTCCTAGCAAACTATGGAATTTCCTGAAATCAAAATGTAAAGTGGTTAATTTTCCCATCCAACATCACTTGGGGCGCAGTTTGGCTAACAAATCCATAAAAATGGTGGCAAAAAACAGATTTCTCCGCAATACTAAATCATTTTTAAACCTAAACTTCAGATACGTGACTGCACTCTGTATTACCACTTTCAATTCAAAAGCAACTAGTTTAATCTGATCTCTTGTTTCGAAACCTGCAGAACAAGACAAATTGAAAAAAGGCCCCATGACAAAGACAGACATCTCTCCACTGTTGCAGATTTAAACCGCCGGGCAAATCAGCAGCAGCCCAGTAAGTGCACACCACAGCTCTACAGAGCTGAGTGAAGCTCGACAAAGCAAGGCCCAGCAGCAGCGGCCATGTAGCCTGTAAATTCAACAATGCCAAGCTAGAAAAACAAGGAGTTATAAGGTTGGAACAAACCGATTATAGATGGAGCTCAATCAAGACAGGATGTGACATCATTTTGTTTTGTTTTTCAGTTCACCATCATGTGAAAATTAACCAAAGATGTGTGAAGGACCAAACTTAAAATAAAAATACTGAAACAGAAAAGGCTCGATTTATAATGGAACAATTGTATCTGGAATTTTATCTTAAATCTTTACTACACAGGTGACACACAAGGGGTCTGGCCAGGCTTTCGGTCCCCACTGATCGTAAATCAAGCGAAACCACTGTCATGCCACTGACGAGGTCTATACATTTATCAAGGGGAGTATTAAAAAAAAGTGACATAATGAACCTGGCTGAACCAATAAGCAGCTTGATTCAGTGGGGCTGTCCATTATATGACATTCTGTCAGCAATTTATCACAGCTCTTAACATGCTACACACAACCATAAATCAAAACTAGAAACAATGCAATTATTTTATTCGGAACAAAGGTCTTGCCAGGAGTAGATTCAACTGTGATGTGACAAAAATAATGGCTCTTTGGACGCACTACAGCATATAATGATGGCTAACAGGCACCGAATGGTGTATTGACACCAAGGAAACAGAATCCAGTGAGGGATACCTTGAAGCTGCTGAAACGATCCATCTTGAAAATGAACTACCATCTGATCAGGTCTGATGAGGCTACAGCAAAAATGTTCAATTACACTTTCATCACACAGATCAAAAGGTTAGAATAATGCACCAAGTTTCGGTTTTAAAAAGCCTCATTCACTAGTGCCTTCGGACTACAGCTGACGAGCATTAAAAATATATAAATAAACAGTAAAAAGCCAGGGACCCGGACCACCTTTTTCACTTTAACTTGAACTTAAGCCATTTCGCCTCCTTAAACAGTCAAGGCAAAGGAAACCTGGAGGCCTGAAGGAGGACAAGAAGTGAGCCTCCCCACTCCCTGGTTTGGAGAGATCAAATCCAGCCCAAAACAACCCACCATCTTTGCTAAATGGCATCTCTCCGATTCTTAGTCCTAAACTGTAAAACATGCATGGAAGAGAGCTTAACTTAAGCTTAATGGCCTCTGGAACAAGCACAGCAAGCACTGGAGGAAAAGTTCGCCAGTCATCATCAGTGTGCAGCCACCTCAATGGCAACAACCAGTCAATTTCCTCCGACACTGGGTTCCGGTGTAGTGACAAAGGAGCTCCTGCATCAAGGCTTCCGGGCTAAGAGCAAGACCTCTCATCCAATACACATCCCATCAGTCATATCAGCCAGGACAGTAATTCCTGTTAGTATCAAGTACCTACCTTTTCAGGCTGCGAGAAAGTTCCAGCATTACAAGGTGTTCGAGGATCCCACAATTTAACTGTCTGATCCCAACTTCCAGTAACCATCACGTTCACTTCCGGACAGTATTCCACACATCTGATGGGGGCATCATGGGTCCCAACAAGATTGTCTATAAAAGAGGGCAGGGGGAAAGCCAACACCTAGTTTTGCATCTCTATTTAACAGATTCCTCACTTTAACAACGGGAACATTCATTCAACTGTAAGGAACCAACTACAACTATACCAATTCTACAGAAATGACTGCAGGTGGCAAGTCCACACTGCGTAAAGTTGGCCATTTGTCTCTCTTCACCTTACTGAACAGAGTTCAATCCACTGCAGGGCAACTGCAAAGGTGGCCTTGAATATCAGACTACAAAAATATGGTGGCCTGCCTGGCTCTTATGTTCCCCTCTTGCTTCGACATTCCTTAATGCCCAGAACTCTGTTTAACTCTGGACCTCTGATTGTATCTGGTGTATAGTAGGTGCTGAGTGAACAAGTGAGTGAAGAACTCTTATCTTGAGCATTATAGCAAATGCTTACAAGACACTGGTGTACATGGTTACAGGAGTAGCTGAGAATCTGGGATGAGGAAAGCAAGGGGGAGGGGGAGGACCTTAGTTCTTTTGTTTTTCATGGTGGGACAAACGTCCAACACAAAATGTTGTTCTTTCTACTCTTCACACTATCTTATCCACTCATCCAAAAGCCATCGCGGAGTGTCCTGGAAGTGCCACAGTCTGCCACACACCAGGGTAAAGCAAAGGACAATCTGTGGTCTGGACCCTCCAGCGACTTCTTGAAAAACACTCTATTTTACAAGAGAAAGCACAGGTCAGATCCCTAGATTACGGTAAGATCTCAAATCTGTTTGCTTTCCAGTGGCACTTCTGCCCTCATCTTTGCAATATTCCCATCCCTCACCAACACGTGCTCTCCACCCCCAAGTTTCCAGCAAACAGAACCTAAGCCTGTAAACTTACCCGAGAAGGTGCTAACAACAACCAAGTATCAGTTATAAGGGACTTGCAGTTTCTTTTGATGTGCTGTTTTTTGGACACAGTGTTAGACCATACTTGCCACTGTCCCCTCCTCCTCTATATTTAGTCAGATCTCTGTGCCAGCTTGTGCATGTCTAATATGCACACATGCCCACACCAAGGCTCAGCTAGAGTGTTCTACTCCAGCCTCTGCCCCAAAGACACCAAACCCATGGAGACAAGTCACCTCACAGCTGGACCTCAAAGAAAATGTGGCATCTTGTTCTTGACTCAGTAAGCCCAAGTGAAGCACATCTTACTGCTCAATAATTACAGGAATAGAACGCTAGAAGAGCAATTTATGTTAGAGAAATGGAGAAAACAAACCACCTGTCTTTCTTAACTGCAACAAAGTTAACTGCAGGAAAGAGTTCTGAAGCACCAGGACAGTGCTGAAAAGCTCTTATGAACCCCACATCACGGCAGGACTCGGTGCATGGCCAGGGCCAAGGCGAGCACTGAGAGCTACTTCATGCTAACACCTGGGGAACAGAGCACAATGAACTTCACTACAGAATCACAGGGCTTCCAAGTGTGGAAACCTGGCATTAACAGAATTTTTCAGCCAACTTTTGAAGCCCCCTTGTATACGTGTATGTATGTACACATCCAAATAGCAAACATTTTCTGATAGGGTCACGTACGGCCAGTAGTTAAATTTTAAAAGTCCTCAATTCAAGTTACTTCTATCCAAGGCGACTTTAAGAATGACTCTTCCGAGATAAATACTTATCCCTTAGGCCCCAGAAGCTACACATTCCGACCCAATAATTCACCAGCAACATGGTGGTTATATTACCTTGATCAGTATTCAAATCATGCATTTTCAGTTGATGATCTAACCCCCCACTCCAGGCATGAGTTGGATCCTAAAAAATAAAAGTTTTCAAGTCATTTAAAGCTTCTGGGATTTTCTTTTTAAAAAGCTTGATAATCCCTGTTCCTACAGCTAACTCTGGTCTGTGCTCTGGTAATGACATATCCTGGGCTGAAACGGCCCCAAAGTCCCATGGAGGCAGACACTACCTACCATGCTCACTGTGCCACCAAAGCCTTGATTCTGACCTACAGGGTCACTTTGGGCCACCGCAAAAACCACCCCCACCCTCACCCCCACCACCCCTGGGGTCTTTGCGCCTGTAAATCTTTGGGAGTCCAAACAGCCTCATGTTTCTACTGCAGCAGTGCTAGAGGGTTTGACCAGGCTGCACAAAGCTTACCCGACCGCGCCACTTAGAGCTACTTCACCACACTGCTCCTGAGTTCCGAAGCACCCCTTTATAAACCCTCCTCTTCCGAGGGCGGTCAGATTTTACTGATTCACTGCCAAGTTCCAAATCAAGGTGTCACACGTCCAGAGAGGGTACCGGGCTACCCTACCGTACTCAGCCGGAAAAGGAAGGCCGAGTCTCTGCGGGGGTGCCCACCCCACCCCCACCCCCACCTCAGGGGCTGCCAGATGCGCCCCACCCGGGGGCCACGGGGCCCTGTGCGGGCCAGCGGGGCGGGCACCTACGTAGAAGGCGCAGTCCAGGACGGCGCCGGTGTGCTGGTACTTGAGCCGCATGGTGTTGGCCGGCACATCGTAGAGGCGCACGGACGTGTCCCATGAGGACACGAGCAGGAACTGGGACGTGTTGGGGCTGAACTTCACCGACGAGATGCCATCCTCGGGCGGCTGGTTCAGCTTGAACTCGTTCGAGCCGGTCATCTACGGAAGAAGAGCCCAGTGAAGTCCCCACGGGTCCCGGCGTGGAGGGGTCAGGGAGCCCGGTGGCGGGACAGTGGGGGGTTGCAGGAAAAGATCCCACGCGGGAAACCAGACAACTAGGCTTCCGCGCCAAGCCAGGGCTCCCGCCACAGTCCGCCGCCCCTCCCCCGCGTCCCCACCGGCCAGCGCGGCCACCCCCTCTCCCAACCCCGCCCGCGAGGCCTGTAGCCCGTACGCTGCTGGGGAGGAGGCCGGGGGAAGCGCACCGGGCTCCCCGACGGGCAGTTCCGCCATCCCCGGGCCCGGGAGCTGCCCGGAAGGCCGCCTCGGCGCCCGTCGCCTTGTTCTCTACCTTAAGCTCTACTCAAAAACAACGCTGCCACCGCCGCCGTTCCCGCCGAAGGGCCAATTTCCGAGCGGTAGTGGGCTGGGCAAAGGAGGCGGAGAAAAGGCTCTAGCGGATGGCTACCATTGGCTGGTTTCAAACGCCAACGTCTCACTCTAGACAACCGATTGGTCCGCTCAATGCCCCTCCCTCGTCAGTCAATCAGTCATCTAGTTCCGGCTCAAAGGGAAACAGCGGTTCTTCCGGTCACATGGTCTCGCTGCACCTCGAGGAAGAGGCGCCCACGCAAGGGCTGGGCAGATGAAAACTACAACTCCCAGCGAACATCGCGCAAGAGCGGATCTCACGTTCTTTCCTGCCTGTTTGGGGCACGCTGGGAGATGTAGTCCTCCTTGGCCGACGCCCTGCCGGGACTCAGAATAGTAATCCGGACATATGCTCCTTCTAGCGCTTTTCATAGCGCACTCCTAAACCCAATCTCCTAGGCATAAGAATCTTTTTTTAGTCAGTACTCATAAAGAGCCCGTGAATTTGTTAAAAACTAGGATGGAAAAGGAACCTGATTCCAATCAAAATATTTTGACCTAATTACCCCATTGCCCCCATTCCCTGGAGTGTCCCCCTAAGAACAAGGGTCTCACATTTCGCATTGTCTTGAATGTGAGTGGTCTCAGAGACGTGTTTCCTTGTTTATACTGTTTCCTTCCTCAGTTTCATCATCTGCTAACACCTTTAGAGTGCCTGCTGGGTGCCAGGTCTGATGAGAGGCTCTGGGAGAGGTGTGTTCAACACACTAGTCATTGCAGCCTGCCCAGTGGGGATAGACCACATGGATGCACACAGCCCGAGGATGACTGTAACCTGTTAAGGCTCAGACACATTTAGGAGATGATGTTGATGTAGGGTCTTAAATTGCCCTGCTACTCCTCAGAGTAAGGAGTGAGTTACCCATTGGGCTACTAACCACAAGGTCAGCAGTTCGAAGGCCCTAGGCGCTCCACGGGAGAAAGATGAGGTTGTCTATTCCCGCAAAGATCTAGTCTCAGAAACCCAAAGGGGGCAGTTCTACTCTGTAAGGGGTACATCAGAATTCACTTGATGGGTGTGAGTTACTCCCCAGAGTTGCTAGCTCCTGGTTTATACCCTTTGCTGTTTCTTGAATCCTCTGAAAATACAAAGATCAATATGGGTTCTTCAGTCAGTGCAAGTGATTTGATCAAGTGATTTGATTGTCATGAAAGGAAAAACACAAACCAAACTCACTGCCAAGTAGATAGATGTCTACTCATAACGACCCTGTAGGACAGGGTAGAACTGTCCTGTGGGTTTCCCATCCTGTAATACCTTAGGAAGTAGAAAGCCCCATCTCTCTCCACATGAAAGGACCTCAATATTTAATCGCTCACTGGAATGCAGTGACTCAGTGACTCTTGAATCGTAAAACACTCTCTGCAAATGTTTAATTCAATCTATGCTCTTTGTCCCTTTTCACTACCTTTTGTGAAGGAATAAAAACCTCACTTTATTACTTGATTTTGTATGAAGTGGGGGGATATTGTTGAGGTTGAAGGGCTCAACTTTTAAGGTGCACTAAGAAGGAGTGTTGTGTGCTCTTTCTGCCTTCACACACCCTGAATCAGGCACACATACCCCTTTTCTGACTCCTGCTACCACAGACACACACACACACACACACACACACACACACACACAGCAACCTCCCTCTGCCCTGCCACTGGTGATACTACTGCTAAAAGAGATGATTGCCCTTCACACACACACAACCTCATACTTAACTCTCCACACCTTCTCTATCAACAAGTGAATGGCCAAGTTCAGAATTTTAAAAAGGAAAGGAAAAGAGAGGGCGGGCGGTGATCTTTGCCTCCATTTTAACTTTAGCTAAATAATTTTTTCTCCTGGCTTATTTGGTTCCCTCTCCTCGTTGTTTATTTAATTCTATTAGTGTTTGGCGAGGCTGAGCAAGAATGACCCGCTAATAAAATCTAAGTGTATTTCATTATCCTGTGTGTGCATGATTCAGGTCCCCCAGGCTCGCAGTTGCAGGCGGACTCTATTTGAGTTTCAGGAGATGTCAGTCTTTTAAATCTAGTTGAGAGTTTGAGAGAAGGTTGATGGTTTTGTTGATTATTCAAATGAATTGATGGTCTTGAGATAGGCAAGCTGCTTTTGGTGGAGTCTTGAGTAACATTTGAAATCCACATGCAAAGTCTATTTCCGTTGTGCTCATACTTAGCTACCTGTAAGAAAGAACTTCCTAGCACTAATTAACCACACCGTTGGGTCACCTTTGATGGCTAATTTCTCGATTGGTAAAAAGAGTCAAATAAACACTTCAAGACAGAGAAAGGGTTATTTCCCTGAAGTGCCTTGACTGACAGGGGCTAGAGGAAATTGCTTCCTTTAAGGAAAGTAAGGGTGGGGCGCTATTCAGTGACCAGGCATTGTCTAAACCATCACAACTCCTATCTAGTGAAATGCAAGCAAATACGGGTACCGGTGGGCTATTCCTAGGCATGAGGTTCTAGAGACAACTTGGTTATTTCTGCGTGATTTCCTTAGGCATTTGATTCGAAAGGGATCAAATAGGAGGCGAGAACTTCAGTTTAAAAAAAATGTGTGCACTGTGAATCAGAAATAAGAAAACAGAACTCCAGTGGCTTTTGTTTCCCCTTGGACTATTTCCTATTTAGAGAAGTGCTCTGCATTGACCAGGGCCTGGCAACTATATAGATTGAGTTGCACTGCGTTGAAATGAAACGAAAGCACTGGAGTTCGCTTCCTGGCAGATGTGTGTTCTGAGCACCATCCTGGCATCGCTTTGGGATAGACTGGAATTTTTAAATGTAATCTGTTGTGAGAAGAAGAAATCTATAGATCGCCTCAAGATGAACAAAATCAGACTCGTATTCGACAGGCAGTTTTTAGTCGTTCTCAGTCGGTTTACAGCTATCTTACAGATTATTACAAAACGAAGGTGATATCGACGGTTCTCAGCGCAAAGGACCAAGTTTATCACACACACCCTTCTCATGGCTGAGATCAGGTCCCAGTGCTGCAGACCCCAAGAATCATCCAGCGTGAGGGTCCCCGGGGGTCGGGCATAAAGGACCAAAGAGTTCGCTTCTCTGGGCCCTGAACGCTGGCCCTGCTCCGTGCTGAGGTTTCCTTTCCCCACGCATTACGAAGGAACAGGTGGCCCAAAGGGCGCGGGCTCGAGAGACTGATTTGCATGTCACTCCTGGGTCTATTCCCTGGGATCGGCGCGCTCCCGGGCCCCGTGCGGCGGCAGGTGTTTCTGGGCGTGGGCGCCCGGGCTGCGCGTCTTGGCTCCAGCAGCGCGAGCCGCAGCGTACTGGCCGGTGATCTGGTCGCTTCGCCACGCACCTTGCGAACTCTTCATCGCCAAAGTTGGGGACAGGCGCCTTGGGCTCACGCTCCTATTTTGATTAATCAGCGAGTAGCCTCCGATCCCTCCTCCGCCGAAGCGCGGACTTCCCATCGAGTTCCCGCGTCGCGCGGGACGCGAACCCGAGTCGTGGCCCAGGGCCGGGGAGCGGCTGCAGAGTCGGTCGCGCCTGGCTCCGCGCTCCGCACCAAACAGGAGCTTTGCCTCGGCTCGCGCAGCGCCGCTCGGCGGTCTCCGCGCTCTGGAACGGGAAGCCCCGGGCACAAAGCTGCGGCCGAGCCCAAAGCAATCCCAGTGCGGGCACGAGGCTGCCAGGGCTCTGCCCGGCTCCCCAGCGGAGGTCGCAGTGCCCAGCAGTCTGGCCCGCCTCCCAGCCTTTATCCATCTCCGCGCGGACTCCAGAGAGCGCGCCACAGTCCTGAGCCAGGATGTCAGCTCCCTGAGGGGGTAGGGGTGGGAGGTGTCGCCAAGGTCCCGACCTCTGAGCCCTGGCCCTGGCCCCACCCTCCACTTGGGTCTATCCCAGCCTGGCCCCACGTGGAGGACTGTAAACGCTTCCACGGTAAATCGAGAAACCCTTTGCGTGTTAGCACACCCCGGAATCAACCCCATCAAAGGTAGCAAAGAATGTTTAAAATGTTTTATTTTCCCCCTCCTCTTTAAAAATATTTACAAGTCTGAAATCGTTACTTTCGCCCCTACCCATCCTGGGGAAAGGGGAAACGGAAAAAAGAAAGTCGATTCGATCATTGTCCAGAAGCCTCCGAGGGGCTGGATTGGCCAAGCGTATGTACATGTACATATATACAGGCGTATATATGGGGCGTGGTGGGAGGTGGGCCTGGTTTTATTGGTGGTCTTTTCTCTCTCTGTGTCTCCTTGTTCCAAGTCTACCAGGCAAGACTGATGTGGCCCAAACGGCCCCTCCCCTCCCGCCACCACGAGAGAAAGTTCCCCCTCCAAAATGTTTTCCAAATTGTATTGGTCGGCGTGGGTCGAAAGCAGGCGATCTGGCTTGAGAAATGCCTATAAATACTCGAAATAAGCAAAAGAAAAAGGAGAGCTGAGGCCATAAATAAGAGCTCATGGATACACATGGTGTATAAATTGCAGGAGACTGGCCGCAGGGCCGGCCGGCCGAGGGGGCCCGCGCTGGGGGCCCGGGCGGCGGCGGCTCAGTAGTCGAGCTTGTTGTAGAGGTTGTACAGCGGTAAGGCCGAGAGGTTGCCGCTGGGGTAGTAGAGCGGCGCGGGGAAGGCGAGCGAGCGCGGCACGGGCACGCGCAGCAGCGAGCTGTCCCGGAACACCAGCGGCATGCCCACCAGAGTCTGCGCCGACGCGTGCGCCATGTTGGCCGCCTCCAGCTCGGCCGACAGCTGCCGCTTCCACTTGTTGCGGCGGTTCTGGAACCAAGTCTTGACCTGCGTCTCGGTGAGCTGCAGGCTGGAGGCGAGGCAGGCGCGCTCCGAGCTGCTCAGGTAGCGCTTCATGTCGAACGTGGACTCCAGCTGGTATACCTGGCTGCGCGAGAAGACCGTGCGCGTCTTCTTCTTCGTGGCGCCCGCCTGCCGCTCGGCGCCGCTGTCCCGCGGACGCTCGGGCCCCGGCGACGGCGAGCCTGCGGACAAGAGCCGCTCCTTCTCCTCCTTAAAGTCCTGGTGCGCCGGGGAGAGGAAAGGGGTGCGCTCCGAGCCCGCCGACCCCGCAGCGCCGCTGCCCTTGGGGGGACCTGGGGAGCGAGAACAGACAGGAAGGCTTTGGGGGCGCGAGAGCCTTGGGGATCCTCCCTCAACTCTTGCCAGCTCATGGGGCTGGCCGGTGGCGTCTACAGCCATGATCCCATCTTATCAACTCCACCTTCTCCCTCTGGCTTTTACTGAGCCCAGCACCCCCGGCCTTTTAAAATGCCACAAGAAAGGAACCCCGTGCTACGGGTCTGGACAGTGGGCCGGGGTCTCTGCGCTCCCCCCTTCGTGAAAGGACAGGTGGCAACGGTGGCAGGGCGAGGGGGGGGCTGAGGAGGGGAAGAGGTCTGGTGGGAGGAACAGCATCCTTTTAAAGGGGCATTTTGCCTCCTCAGATCTGAGATGGAAGAGTCACTACGCTGTAGAGGGGGCATCGTGTCACAAGGCTGTTAGTTCAGAAATCGGCTCACGACGAACGCGTGGCTCCCCTTGGTCAGATGTGGTAAAAAGGAACCATTTTTGAGACGCACCCTTGTCAATCATCTTGGAGTGCTAATCATTCCGAAGAGCAGAGAGGGGAGCAAGAGGGCTCCGAAAGAGACTGAAGTAGAGACTAGCAGATTCGGACTAGAGACACTGGCGCGGCTCGGACCCCACTTCCAGACCTCCGCAAGCAGTAGGACACTCCCACGTGCAAGGGGACTACTGAGGGCACGGCCCTGTGTGTGATCTCCCGGTGCCCAACCTGCTGTGGTCCCCTCTCCCTCCAGCCTCACCCTCTGCCCATCCAGTACACCCGGGCGACTCGGGGTCCGTGTTCCCCGCGTGCTCGCGTGCGAATGTCCCAGGAAGCAGCTGAGTGCCGGGTCCCCTCCCCTCGGCCCCGGAGTCGGGTGGGTGCACAGCCTCCCTCCCCTGGCTCTCACTGTCGCCTGGGCCGGCCGGCAGCGCACTCTCCTTACCCAGACCAGGGAAGGGGATGGGGGCGTGGTGCTTGGGGCCCGGCTCCTTTGGGCCGTGCGGGTCCGGGCAGAAGCAGGCGGGCCCCTTCCAGCCATCATCCGGCTCCTCCTCCTCCGAGGACACGGACAGGCTGCGCTTCCTGGCCGGCCAGCCGCTGGGCTCCCGAGGCGCCTCCGAGGGGCCCCCGCCCAGGATGGACTGGATGGTGAAGCTGGAGACGCCGCCGGCCGCAGGACACCCCTTGCCGGCATCTTCCTTGCTGCCCATCCTGGGTTCATAAGAAATCGGAGGAAACCAAGAACTCCTTTAGAGATGATCTGGGTGAAAGGTGGTGCAGGCAGGCGGGCAGGGGGAGGGGCGGGAGAGAGTGGCAGGGGAGGGGGCAGCGGGGCTGGCGCGGCGTCCCCACCGCGCGGGGGACACGCGGACGCCGGACGGCGGCGCGGGATCCCTGCCCGCGCGGCTCTCGGTGCGCCAGCCCAGCCCAGGCGCCAATGCCAGCCTAGCAAGCTGGCTCCTGTGGCTCGGGCGGCGGGGGCGGCGCGGCCTCATTTGCATAGAGGTTACTGGCTGCGGCCAATCGCAGCGCCGCCGAGAGGCCCCGGAAATTTCAAAAAGGCCGGGCCTCGGTGCGCCGACCCGCCGGCGCCCGCCGTGTCCTCGCCCCACGGGCTACGGACGGCCAGATTTCGGGGACTCCCACCACGAAGACCCCGGATCTTTAGCGGGGCTGGAGCAACCGCCGGCTGCGAGATGGAGCGGCCAGGGACCGGACGGCTCCAGCGCCCTCCGCAGGCCCTTCTCATCCGGGACAGCGGCCACCTGACCCCGGTGCCCCGCGCGCGGAGGGGATAGGGACCATGAGGCTGGGTGGGAGCGGATCCACGAACTTCTGCAGTCTGCCGCCCGCACCTTTGGCCGCGGCTCTTGCGAGGGCTCTGCGATCTTAGAGTCAAGGCAGCAAGCCCCAGATGTGGAGTGTGAGGCCTGGGTTCGAGTCCCAGTACCCGCACTTACGTACCCGCTGCCTGAGCTAGAACAAGCCTGCCTGGCCTCAGCTTCTCAGACCTCTAGGATGTAAAGGGGCCTTTGCATGGCCCCTTCTCCAGCTTTGAGAACCACAGTAGCTAGAAGGCCTAGAGGCCTTGGGGGCAGACAGTAGGGGGTCCCTAGAGCTTGGCCGACTAGGCCTTGGCCCACCAGCCCCCCCTCCTCCCAGGGAATTGCGGTTTCCGTGAGTTGGGGGAGGGTTGTGGTAAATACTGATAGTTTCAGAACTGCTGCATAAACAAAGGTGCTTTGCTGCCGGGAAGTGGAAGGGAAAGAGAGGCAGGGGCCGAAACAAAGATTCAGAATTGGGCACGGTTTGTTTCCATCTAGGCTGGATAAGTAAGTTGCTAAACTTTTCCTGCGCTTCAGTCCTCCCCAGGATGTAATCAGCGAATCCCTGGCAGAAGCGCAGGGCTGGGTCCCAGGTAGACTCCCAACACCCGGTGTCCCCCGCCCACATGCTTTCCGCCCTAGCCTTCACGCCCCCCCCCTGTGCCCAGTCATCTACCCCATGGGTTCCCAGATTAACTGTTACTTAGAATCAGTCCAGCCACCAGCAGAACAGTTCAAAGCGGTTGGGGCCACAGTTCTCCAGGGAGGCCAGACGCCCACGTACCCCCCTACGCCTGGGTCTGTGGTCTCAGGATCGCCAGGCAAGGAGATTCCGTGAGCGCTGGCCCCCAGATGCGGCCTGGAGTCTCGAACCAGAGCCCAGGAATGTCAGGCACCCTGACGCTGCACTTCCCGGCGGGCATGCCAAGCCCAAGTTCCTGAGTAAAGCGCCTATAATATCATTAGCCGCCGCCGAGTTCACGACTGCGACACCACGGCCTCGCCCCGCCCGCAGTGAGCCTCGCCCTACTTAACTCCTTCTCGGCCTCGTTAATGGGCTAATTG
>NW_022103968.1:7380005-7394160 GCF_000313985.2 Echinops telfairi
GCCACTGCCCACCTCCCTTGGTAAAGGGCCATTAAGCCCCAGGTAGAGGGGTTCACCAAGAGAGGGAAAGGGAGGCCGGGGCGCTGGACAAAGGATAAGGCTACTTGTAGAGAACCAGTTATTTCTCGACTTTGTAAAGACAGGGTCAGTCAAGAACCGTTTTCCAGAATCCAAACACAAATAAAGAAGTCTTTTCTTGGCGCTTGATAGCATCAAGTTCTGGCTGTAACAAACGAAGAATGTGTTTGGTATTGCAACATTGTTTTTAATGAGCTGTTATTGGCCTGTCCCCCAGTTAGTATTACCAACAGTAAAAGGCATCACTCTGTTTGCAGGTAACACAAGCACAACATATTTTGACCCCGAATTTCTGTTTATTTTTCATTTACGACACATGCCCGCGTTTTTATTCCAAACCAGAGGGAAATAAAGGACGATCTATCTTCACTGGAGGCCAGGCAAAAATTTTGCCATAAATACGCGTGCTGGTTTATTCGAGGGCGGTTTTCCATCAACAGAAAACGATACTCGACGCTTCAGCCAGAGTAGAATCAATTGTGTCGATTGAGTTCGAGGAACCGGCTACGCGCTGGGCCAGGGCCAGGCGCGCGGGCGGGCAGGCACTCCCAGGTGGTGGAAGCGCCCTGCGCTGTGCGCTCCCGGCTCCTCCCCGCTGCGCGCCGAGCTCTCTAGCTCCTTCTGGGTCCCAGTTTCCAGGGTGTCCTGCCTGAACCCCCAGCTTCAAAACGGGCGGCTTCGCTGGTTGGCCAGGGCCGCTCAGGCACCAGCTTCCGCTAGGAGCGCGCTGCGGGACTGGGACGGGGGTGGGGGTGGGTGGGGGCGAGGAAGGGCGCCCTTACAGCTTAGGGTGCTGCAGGGGAGAGAAGGGCTTGGCCAGGCGGGGACAACGTGCTCTGTTCCCTGACACTTGTCACTCCAGGACCTCTCTCCTCTTCCAGCCGAACCCAGAGCTACCTTTGCTCAAGGCCTGGGAAGCTCCCGGTTTCCAGCGCCTGCGTCGCCAGGGCTGGTTGGTCTCGTGGGAGCCACGCTTTCATAGTCCGACTACACTCTTCCGTGCCCACTCCAGAGGCCATTGCAGGCCCTCAAGTGTTCAGCCCCCTGGCCAGTGCCTACGGATGACCCTGGCAGGAGCGCTGGGCTCTGAAAGGCCCAGCGACCTGGGGGCGAAGACCAGGAAGGTTGCAAGCCTGTGCTCAGAATCACCAACCCGTGGCATCGCTGCCCTAGCGGCTGTAGCTTCACTCCGTTTGAAATCTAGATGACCTTTGGTCTCCACCCAGTCCGCCCCCAGGGCTCCCTGTTGGCAGAGCATTTCAAGCTGGGGGGATACGATAGAGCCCCTGATCTGGAACAAAGCCACCTCTGTCCCCTCCGCCTCCTAGATTACAGGAGCGGACTGAGATGAGTTCTCAGGACTCTGCGCTGCGGGGGGAAAAAAGGGGTCCTATGTGAGACACTGGAACACAGGAAGCCTCGCATTTCATTTCGTTTCTTTTTAATGAATTCATTTCCACGACAACATTCAGTGTAACAACATTTTGTGGTGGTTTTTTTTCCTTTTTTTTTTTTTTTTCATAAAAAGGGACTGACCCTGGGCAGAAGTCGGGTGGGTGGGGGCTGGGGTGGGGAATGAAGGGAAAGCAAAGCGGAAAAACAGGTGTGGCCGACAGAAAGCAACCAGACTGGGACCCAGGCAGGTCGAGCTGCCCGTAGGAAGGGAGGGTGAACTTTACAAGAAAGCTGTACATTATCAAATAAGTTAAAATTTTCCTAAGTTGATTGTCCTTCACTTAAAGCGCTCCACTATGCTAACTTCCTCCTCTGAGCATCAATACCTATCCTTGGTTCCTCCCTTCACCTCCTTCGTTTTCTCTCCTTACCCCAACGACCAGGATTATACAGTGAAAACATCTGCCCTCCTTAGTGAAGGAAGAAGCAGGGCTCACAGGAAAATTTGTACAATATTGCACAGGTCCAAAGTACAACAGTTACCGCGAGGGGAGGAGGAGGAGGTAGGGGGAGAAGTTAAAAGATAAGTGGGTTTGGGTCTCCCCCCTCTTTCCTTTTAAATATCAAATTTTCTCTCTCAAAACAGGGCACAAAATAACAACAGTAACATGAATGATAATTGACCGAGAAGTGAAAGTCCCCAAATAAAATACCGTTGATAAATAGGACCACTCAAAGCCAGGCAGGATGCGGAGTTGTTTTAACACAGAATTCTCTGATTTTTGGAACAGGCCGAGGGGTGACTGCCCTCTCCCAGTGAGCAAAGCAGCTGGAAAAGGGTTCTCATGAGAAGCCTATTCAGATTCTAATAATTGGGGAGAGGATTCTTGATTGCGGGTGGCCCACCCCCGAAATCCAAGTACTACGATATGAACTCTCTGACTCTCAGTACTTCTGGAAATACTTCTATAGAAATACAGGAACAAGAGGGAATTCGTCTGTGCGTGTCTTCTTCTATAAAAATAAAACCCAAAAGCCACAGCGCAGTGCAATTAGGGTGGGGGGTGAGGAAGGAATTGGAGGAAGGACTAGCGATGTTATAAAAGCTTTCAGCCGAAATATTTGCCCCTGAAATTTCGTTTTCTTCCTCCTTTCTCTTAATATAAACCAAAACCAAAAATAAGAGGGGAAGCGCCTCAAATCCAGGAAGGGTGAATTGCACGAAAATGCGTTGCAAATACTTACAAAACGCTACCGATTGGGGGAAGAGGGCCGGGCCCGTGCGCCCGAAGCCCGGGGTTCCGAAAGGCCGCTGGAGGGACTCGGTGCCCTCGACCCCGCCGGCCACCCGGCCCAGTCTCTTCTGGCCCCTGGGAGCTCAGACGGGCCGCAGGAGCGGCACAGACGAGACCACCGGGTGCGAGTAGTAGACCGGGTGCGGGAAGGTGAGCAGCGGCTGGCTGACCGGCACTGGGGCGCCCGCGGCCGCCGCGGCCGCCGCGCCCTCAGCCGCAGAGTTCTCGTGGTAGAGGATGGGCACCCGCACGATGCGCTGTGCCGCGGCGTGGCTCAGGTTGGCCGCCTCCAGCTCGGCAGCCAGCTGCCGCTTCCACTTGTTGCGGCGGTTCTGGAACCAGATCTTGACCTGCGTCTCGGTGAGATGCAGCGACGCGGCCAGGCCGGCGCGCTCCGAGCTGCTCAGGTAGCGCTTCATGTCGAAGGTGGACTCCAGCTGGAACACCTGGCTGCGCGAGAAAACCGTGCGCGTCTTCTTCTTGCGGCACGCCGGCTTCTTCTCCGGGCTCTCGCCGCCCTTCTTCCAGTCCTCCGTGCCCGGCGCCGCCGCCGCGCCCAGGGCCGCCCCGGCTGCGCCCGGCGCCGCCTCGCCCTCCTTCTTGCCTTCCTCCAAGTCGCTCTCCTCCAGAATGATCTCGTCCGGGCTCTTGGAATCCAGCTCCTTGTGGTCCGGGTCGGCCTTGAGCAGCGGCTCCGGAGAGTCGCGGTCAGTGCCCGAGGCAGGGGAGGAGTCTCGCAGGAGGATTTTCTCTGAAGCTGTGGAGAGAGACAGACAGATGCACACACACGCACACGGACGTGAACTTCAGAGAAGCCCTGCACCCGGGGCCGCAGCCCACACCCTCATGCCGGCCTCCAGCCCCAAGCCCCGAGGCCTCCTCGGCTCCCGCCGGCCTCCTTCGGTCGCGGCGAGGCTGGGGCCCCCGGGTCTTGGGACCTGGACCTGGGACCCTCCTGCTCCCGAGAAGCGCGAGAGAGGCCCGGCTGAGGACGGCGTCGCCACCCCCTTGCGTGCCCTCAGCTCCTCCGCCAGGGATCCAAGCAAAGATTCGCCCCCAGGCTGGGGCGGCCCCCGGTGTCCCCGGCTTCCAAGGCCGCATCCTCGGCTCGGCAACCGGTCAGTCGTCTCCCCACTCATGCCCGAAGCGACTTGTCCCGGGTAGGGCGCCGCGCCCGGGACTCCCAACTTCGCCTCTTTTCTCCCCAAGTGGGATTGGGTGCCGGGGCGGCGCGCCGGGGCGCGCGGACTGGAGGCTCAGGCAGGGGCCAACAGCGGATGTTAGGGTGCAGGGACCCCGGGGCTGCGGGGGGCGGCAACGCGGGACCAGGGAAGGGGGGCGGGAGGGAAGCGAAGAGACAATGAAAGTTCAAAGAGCGGTTGATACCTTCGGGTCGCGGGAGGAGGCCGCCGGCGGGGGTCAGGGTGTAGGGGTACCACCAGGCCGGGGAGCGCTCCAGGTAGTGCGCGGGCAAGGCAAACCTCTGCGCCGGGATCTCAAAGCGAGGGAAAGCCAGGTCGCCCACCTGCGAGAGCGCGAAGCCCGCGGCGCCCTCCAGGGCCCCCTTGGCCGCGGCGGCGGCGGCGGCCGAGGCCGGCGCGAACAGCGTCCGTGGGGGCGGCTGTGGCTTGGGGGGCGGCCGGTGATGGTCTCCGTTGAGCAAGTTCTTGATGGAAAACGGGGACTCCTTGGGCGCGGGCGGCTGGGGAGGCGGCGGCGGGGGTTGCGCGCTGGCGGCGCTTGGGGCGTCCGGCCCGGGCTCCGGCATGGTCCCCTCTCCTCCGGGTCCCCGGCAGGGAGGGAGCGGGACAGACGGGCGGCCGGGCTAGCAGGCGGGAGGCCGGAAATCAGACCATCCACGGAACTCAGCTACCGGGCGCAAAGTCGGGGGCCGCCCCGGGCGGGAAGCGAGCGGAGGGAGGGCGGGGTGAGGTCCCGGCCGGGGCGGGAGAGCATGGGGGAGGGGCCGCGGGTGGGGAGAGGCCCGACCGCGGCTCCGAGGGAGCTGGGCGGCGAGGCGGCTGCGGCTCCGGGGGAGGAGGCGGCAGGAGCAGTACCCGGCTCGGGGCTGCGTCAATCCGGCGCCGGATGCTAATGATGAAATCAAAATGTCATCCAAGTTAAATGCGGGGAGTATACGGCGATTGGGCGCGTACAATGGCAAATGGGATTAGGCAGGCGAAGGCGCAGCCGAGCCGGGGCCCCGCAGCCGCCTCCGCCACCGCCCCCTCTTCGCCTTCCCTCGGATTTTGGCGCTTTGGCTTCGGGCTATAAGAGCCCGCCTGTTATTGGCTTTATATAGTCCAATTAGGCAGCAAATGAGGACAAGCCTATTAGCACAAAAGGATATTGGCTCCTACTAAAGAGGCACTCGGAGCGCTCCGGCGAGCGCAGGAGGCGAGCGGGGGACGCGGAGCCGGCGGCGCCCCCGGCCCGAGCGCACTGACAGCCGTAGCGCCCAGAGCCAGCGCAGCCCTCTCCCCCCTGCAGCTCCGGGACCGGCTTCTCGCCGCCAGGCCTGCGGGAGGGGGCGGGGCGGGCCGGGCCCGCCCGGGTCACCTCGGGGTTACCCGCGCCGGCAGCTGCCTCTCCCCCGCCCCCCGGGGCCTGGCCAGAGCCCGCCCCCCTCCGCCCCCCCGCCACCGCTGTTGGAGAGTCATACCGCGCGGGCCCAGGCTGCAGGGCGCGACTTGCGGTCGGCGGCAACCTCGGCCCTTCCCTAACCTTTGGGGTCCGGCGGCCCTAACACTTTCCCCATAGCCTGCTAAGAAGTGGGCACCACTAGCAAAGAGGTTTGGGTCCCTCCACTACCACCTAGCTGATGGGAAGGGAGTTGGATGGAAGTTCTTGCACTGCCTCTTTGGGCTCAGGATCCCGCAAAGCCTTGGCCTTGGTCCCTGGAAAACCGAAGAATGAGCCTGCGGGCAGGAGCACGAAAGAGTGTGCATCTTGGCGCACCCGCGTGTGCGCGCAGGGCCGGCCCCAGCCCGCGCGTCCCTCGGAGGAGCCGCGGCAGGAAGCTGCGTCCTGGCACCGACGACATAGGCGTTCGAGGGGCACTCCAGACCTCTGACGGCCAGTGCTGGAGGCGTGGGAACGGATTCCGAGCCCCGGGCCTCTAAAGCAGGACATTCGCTCCTGGAAGACCCCCTGGCCTGCGTTCGGAGCTGCCCAACACCAGAAATACGAGAAAGGCGAGCGGCCAGTCGCGGTGGAAAACTGTCATCCGCGGTGACGATGGCCCAGTCGCCCTCAGAGAGCCCAAGGGGGGTGACCCAGTCTTGAGTGAAGCCAGTGGGGCCTCTCGGGAGAGCCGAGCAGAAGGTCGCTCGAGTCCATAGGCTTAAAATCTGCTGCCGGATCCCTAGAGAAGTTTGTGGAGCAGGATATACAACAATCTAAATTTAAACATCAAAATTGGTTTGGGGGTCCCTTCCCAAGAGGCATATGGCAAAGTGGCTATCGCCCCAATTCCGCCCAGATGAAGACCTGCTGATGTGAGCTTTTTGTTGTTGTTGTTCCATGGAGATCTCGTTTAATGCAAGCATTGGCAGCTGAGATCGCTTTGATACCTCAGCTGAGAAGCTGGTACACACAGTTCCAAGTTCTGGTTGCGGGGGCTTGGACCCTCCACTACTAAGTCTTCACAGGGAGAGCGCAGTTTCTTTCAGCGAGCCTACAGTACTGACTCCCAGGCTTACGCTGGGCACCTGGGAGCATCGCCAAGGAAGCTTCCATAAATAGTGGTGGTCGTGATATTTCCTGGAGTTTGCGTAGGGTTTTGCTGTTGGCAAAACGCTAGCGCCGTCCAACGTCGGAACTAAGCGCAGCCTCGAGATGCAGTGGTCTCAAGGCCGAATTTCATAGATTTGGAATCGGGTAACCAAAGAGGAAGAAATAGGACTAGGGTCACCCAGCACGTGCCAGACACCCCCTCCCAGTCCCCAACCGCAGAACAGCGCGGGCTGGGGCTGGTTGTGATCTGAGCATTGTAGCTTGGCCTGCGCTCTCCCGCTACATGGCCCAGGACCCGCCTTGAGAGGCCCCTGCAGGTGTGTGTGGGGGCCGGGGGGGCTGGGGGACACAAGCGAGCGAGCCCATGCTGTGGGTGCTCTGCTATGCTGAGCGGGGCGCAGGCGAACTTGGCCAGTGTTCTGACGCCCCGAAGCCGCCTTGAAACTGAGACATGATGAAAAAGTTACTCTTTTCTTAGTGGAACAAGGAGGGTGCGTCAAAGAGGGTCTGGCTGAGAAGGTGGGCTTTGGCTTAAGGCAACTCTGGGGACTAGACTTTGGCTGGCAGGACAAGAGGCTGGGACCGCCACTCCCTGCATCCGATGCGCAGCAACTGGGTCCTTACTCCCCCTTGGTGCCCCAAGTTATCCTGCCCTTTACATCTCCCAGGGGGCGCGAGGGGGGCACTGGTACTTGCTCAAGTTTTGACAAGGCTTTCCCTTGTCAAAGGCCTTCTTGGTGCCAGTTCCATCATCTCATGCCCGAATTTCAGGGATGCTGCTTAGAACAGACACCCTTCCGATTAGTGCCAGCCCGTGGGAGCCAGCCCGGCGTGTGAGCCCAGCCTTCAGCTAGTCCTCTGGCCGTGGGTGTTGCAGGAACGCCCCGCGCTTTGGCTGCCTGCGCCTCGTTTTCCATCCAAAATCGGGCACACGGCGCCCTCTATGGGACATGCTCGGAACGAAACGCGCTCGCCGGACCTGGGAACCACCTACTCTTCCTCACCGCGAGTGGATCGGAAAAGCATTTTATCTCTTAGCTCAGGAGAAGCAGGGGATGAACTCCTCGCACATGTCCGCCGATCTTTAGCGTGCCTGACTCTCCCACCCCTGCTTCCCCTGGCCCCTTTTAGAGCTACATTCCCTGTGTAACTTGGCTCCTACATACAGTCAGGTGGCACAGATGTGAGCTCTGGGGATGCAAGCTGAGAGTGCTCTCTCCAGGAATCAGCAGGTCTATCAGTAGCTAGGGCTGCTGATGCAGGAGAGAGTGAGTGAGTGAGTGATTTCACAGTCCCCACTGCAGGGGACTGGCCCAATTGATTAGGGCCCTTCGGAAAAACCTTTTGTATTAAATCCAAATACAGTTTTCAGAAAGTGGAAGCCTGCCAATTCAGAGGGTCCATTTTACAAAACCTCAGAGTCCCAGGCACTGCCCAGGCAGAGCCAAGGCAGATGGTCCCAGTGGAACAGGGTGTCTGTTTCTCCCCCACTGGAGCACAGGCCAGGAGAGGAGAGGGGATCTGGCAGGTGCTACAGATGAGGTCTGGCAAAAAGACTGCTTAGACAAGACCCCCCAGCCCCTCCCCCACATATACAAATATACATTTTCACTGGGGCAGATCAATAGATCTTTCCTACCAGGAGTGATGGGTTTGATCCTACAACATCCTTTTGGTTATCAACCAAGTGCTTAGCGGGTTTGGTCCCAGGGCTCTTCGTGTGCACAACTTCAGGCCAGTCCTTAGGGCTTCTCACGGAGCTGGAGTAGAGTCCTCCTGTCCAGGACAGCTTCTCCCGACAGCCTGCCTGCTTCTCTGGAGGGAGGACATCCTGATCGCCTCACAATCAGCACATGGCCAGAGTGCAATGGTCCTGAGAGCCATATTAGGAGCACTGGTGACATTGTGGGGAACACGTTGGGCTGTGAACCACAAGGTCAGCAGTTCAAAACCAGCCACTCTTTGGGAGCAAGATGAAGGTTTCTGTTCAGTAAAGATTTACAGCCTCAGAAGCCCACCAGGGCAGGTCGAGCCAACCCTGCAGGGTTGATATGAGTCAGAATTGACAGTCTTCTTCACTTGTGTGCCCTCTTAACGGGCAGAGTGGACAGAAGCCTAGGATTGTGCTTCTGGAAAATGGTGCCCCAGGCTGCCTGTGCTCTGCCTGGTCCCTCCTTGAGCCTCTCGCCCATCTGCTAGCCCATGTCCAGGGTCAGAAATGCTTCAGAAGTTCCCCAACGAGCTCCTGGGAGATGAGATGGGCCATCGCCCCGCTGCCTTGAGCCAAGATTGTCCTGTTCTCTGTGACATACATGTGTATGTGACATGTATGTGTTACATACATGAGTAATGAGATGGCTGCCATTACCTCAGAGGAAGAAGAACAACTTTTAGGAGTCCATATGAGCCAGAAGCCCCTGGGTGTGATGGACTGCAACCTCAAATTCACCCCTCGGAAGAAAGACAAGGTGATCTACTTTGTCTGGTGATCTACTTCTGATAAGTATAAGTCAGTCGCTGAAAACTGTATGGAGCCCAATTCTACTCTAGTAGACATGAGGTCACTACGGGTCAGAATGAATGCAAGGGCAACTGGTTAAGCAGATTAATTTAGCAAATACTCATACTGAAAAGCGAGGAGTTACTTTGAGGACCAAGGTATACATACGCCTACCCCAAGCCATGGTATTTTAGGTGGCCTCACATGCCTGTGAAAGCTGGGCATTGAATTAGGAAGAAGGGAGAAAAAAAATCAATGCAGTTGAGCTATGATATGGGCGAACAATATTGAAAGTACCACGGACTGCCAAAAGTACCAATAAATTTGTCTTGGAAGAAGTACAGCCAGAAGGCTTTTTAAGGCCAAGAGGTGAGACATGGTGTCGTGTCTTTGGACGTGTTGTCAGAGAAGGACTGCATGCTGGGTAAAGCAGAGGGGCAGCGGCAGAGACGAAGGCCCTTGATGAGATGGATGGGCACGGTGTCAACATCAGTGGGCTCCGTCCGCATAGGAACCATCATGAGGATGGCCGAGGCGCAGGCAGCCTTACTCTGTGGGTCGGAATGGACCCTGTGGTACCTAACAGCAACACTGATGACATGCTCGGTATGTGCCGTCCTGTGGGAGAAAAGAACTGGCCGCCTGCTCCTATAAAGATGACATCCTAAAAAAAACTAAACAAACAGAAAGCGATTACATCCCAGAAAACCCTGTGCTGCGAGGTGGTTCTTCGCCGTCCAATTGGGTCGCTATGCCTTGAACGGGTTCAGCACTGGACAGCGCTAGTGACTGCGAGGGCAGTGCTTTATATAGGCTAGCCTGGTGCATCTTCACCCAACCTTGGTGAGGTAGGGATTATCATCGTTCCTGATGGACATACGGAGAAACCAAGGCACTGAGTGTGCCAGAAGCCAGTGGAGAGAGGACGCCTTGACCTCCGAGGGGTCTTATAGGGACTATGCAGCACACACTAAGTGCCATCTAAGTGCTGGTGTTGCTGGCTGCTCTTCATTCTGCCCCCCTGCTGGAAGAACCCACCGGGAAGAACCCTAGGGACCTCTGTTCTCCTTTGAGAAGGCAATGTAATTTAAGGATGCTCCCTCTCCTCAAAGAGCCCCCACTTGACTCTCCCCAAACCCCAAACCAGTGCCACAGATTCATCCCCAGACCAAAGAAACCAGACTCACTCTCATGGAGTTGTTTCCAACGCATAGCAACCGACAGACCAGGCTAGAACTTCCCCTGTGGGTTTCTGAGATGGTAGCCCTTTATCAGAGTAGAGAGCCCCCTCTTTCTTTCTCAGAACGCCTAGTGGTTTCACATTGCTAACTTTGGGGATAGCAGCCCAACTTGTAACCCCCTGTGCCACTAGGGCTCCTGGCTGACTCATAGCGACCCATACAGGGTTTCTGAGCCTATAAGTCTTTACGAGAGCAATCAGCCTCATCACTCTCCATTGGAGGAGCCGGTGGCTTTGAACTGCCAACCTTGTTGTTAGCAGTCCAATGCCTAGTCCACAGTGCCACCAGAGTTCCTTTCATTCTGTTGTTAGGGAAAGCCAGTGCCCCAACAGAGAGATGTAGTTTTGTCGTGGGTGAGAGGTCAGCAGATTGCACCCTTCCACGGCTCCATGGGAGTAAAGATTTTCCGGTTTGTAGCTGGGCTGGTGACAGCCTCGGGAACTGATGGGGCTGTGGTTCTACTCTGCCTGCAGGAGCCACTATGACCACGAATCCATTGGCCACTAGTAACTGGGTGAGATTGAAACGGAGACTCTAAGAAGGAGAGGTGGTAGGAAGTGTGTCCCAGGAGGGGTTTACTCCAGGGCAGCAGAGTAGGAGAAGCTCTTGAGGAAAGGGGGGCAAGTCACATGTCTTTGTTCTGAGGCAATAGGGGCCCAGCACAGAGGGATTTAATATTCAGTTAGCTAATTTTTATCATGATAAAATATATGATGGTGGTAGTTACATAATCTTGTGTCAACTTGTGGAAGGGTGGAGTCTAGCCTGTCAATCAGGTCACAGCTTGATCTCATTTGGAGGGGCTAAGGTGTTAAATAACTCACTGGAGGCAGGACACATATTCACCCCTCTGCAAGACATTACTGATGACGAACCTGATGGGGCTGTACTGATGTAGCCAGAACCCTGGAGCTGGAGGAGCCACGTGGAGACCCACGCCAGTGCTGAGATGCTTCCACTGCCACTGAATTCACAAGACTTTCCACCCTCTGGCTTGTGATCTTCCTGCATTTGGTGTCATTGCATGTTTGCGTGAGGACTTTATAGATTGGTACTGGACATATGAGCTAATATCAAACTTATGGACTTGATCTGGCCTGGACTGGGATGTTTTCTCAATATTCAATTGCTGTTGTACATAAAGCTCTTTCTTATACACATGTGAGTCTCCCTGGATTTGTTCCTCTTGTCCACCCAGACTGACACAATGATTAAATTTGAAAGCACTGCTGCTAAGGTTCCAGTTCTTACACATGCAGGTTTATTCCAAATAACTTGCGCCTAAGGAGTCTCTGCTGTCAGTGATGGCTGTAGACAGGTTCTCTCAGTGACACATGTCTCAGTCTCATTAGAAGGAGTCTAGGTGGTGCTGTCAGGTAAGTGTTGGACTGTTAATTAGGAGCAAGGTCAAGGGTTCAAGTTTATAGGCCACTCCGGGGGAGAAAGATGAGGGTGGCTGCTCCCATAAAAATTTATAGCCTCTGTAGACCGCTCCCACCCCCAGAATGCACTTCAGAGGACAGCACTGAAGCTACAGCTTGGGGAGAAGGGCACGTCTGATCAGAGCGCACAGGGGCAAATGAAGAGGGAAGGGGAGTGAGGGGAGCACATCCTGACCCACCAAGTCCCAAGGATGATATTCCTGCTCAGAGCAGCCAATGCACAGAGAGGACCACAGGGCCGGCCCCACCACGAGACACGATGTCCCTCACTGAACCATAGCACTACAGGGGACAACACTGGAGACACAGTGTGGGAATTGTGCCCAATCTGACCCCATCACACTGGGGGGAAACACTAAGGGTGTGCAACAGAGCAGCAAGGGGAGCAAAGCAATGAAGTCCCTGAAGAATATAAAAAATAGACTTTGGGGACAGAGTGTGACACCCCATCAGACTCGACTGGAAAACACTCCTAAAGGGCACAAAACATACCTGGAACTATTTATAGGCTTTTCCTTTTATGTTATTGGCTTTCTTTTTGTTGTTATTTTGTTGTTGGTTTTGTCCTCCCTTGTTGTTTTGTTTGGCTTTGCCTTGTTTTTGCACTTGCTAATGCCTCTGCTTGTCTACCTAGATAAGATAGGTGGGATACACAATTCAGAGAAGGAAACCATGTGGCCAGTGGTTCCCGGGGACACGGGGAAAGAGAGATGGGAAAAAGGAAGGGGGTGGGTCAACCAACCCAGAGACAAGGGAACAAGAAGTGAACTAAAATCAATGGAGAAAAGGGTGTAGGATGCCTAGTGGGGCTTAATCAAGGGCAATATAACAGCGAGGAATTACCAAAACCCAAATGAAGACCAAACATGATAGTGGGACAAGAGGAAAGTAGAAGGAAATAGAGGAAAGAACTAGGAGGTGAAGGAAATTTGTAGACATTTAAATTATATGTAAATATATTCATATATAACGATAGGGAAATAGATATATGTACTTATATTTATATGTTAAGTATTAACGTAGCAGATGGACAATGGGCCTCAACTCAAGTACTCCCTCAACACAAGAACACTTTGTTCTAATAATTTGGCATTCTGTGATACTTACCTTCCCAACAAGATCGCTGAAGACAAAATGGGTGCATAAGCAAATGTGGCGAAGAAAGCTAATGGTGCCCAGCTATCAAAAGATAGTGTCTCTGGGGTCTTTTTTCTTACTTTTATTGGGGCTCTTACATCTCTTATTACACTCCATACAATCATCCTGTGTGTCAAGCACATTTGCACATGTGCCGCCATCATCATTACAAAGCAGTCCCTTCCCACTTGAGTCCCTGATGTCAGCTCTCAATCATCTGGGGTCTTTTTTTTTCTCTTCATCTGGGGTCTTTGAAGTTTGAAGATAAACAAGCGGCCATCTAGCTGAGAAGCAACAGGGTCCACATGGAAGAAGCACACCAGCCTGTGTGATCATGAGGTGTCGGTGGGATCAGGTATCAGGCATCAAAGACCCAGAACAAAAACCATACCAATGTGAATGGGGGTGCGGTGGCACAGAGTGGAGACCCAAAGCCCGTCTGTAGATCATTGGACATCCCTTTACAGAAGGGTCACAAGGAAGAGAGGAGCCATTCAGGGCTCAGGATAGCACAGAGGAAACACACAACTTTCCTCTAGTTCTTTAATGCTTCCCCCACTATCATGACCTCAATTCTATCTTACAAATCTGACTAGACCAGAACATGTGTACTGCTACAGATAACAGCCCACAACACAGGGAATCCAGGACAGATAACCCCCTCAGGGCCAACAGAGAATAGAGATACCAGGAGGATAAGGGGAAGGTGGGGGGAGAAAGGGGGAATCAATCACAAGGATCAACATATAACCCCCTCCCAGGGGGATGAGCAACAGAAGAGTGGGTGAAGGGAGACAGTGGATGATGTAAGATATGAAAATAATAATTTATAATTTATCCTGGGGTCATGAGGGAGGGAAGATGGGGGGGTGGAAATGAGGAGAAGATCTCAAGGAGAAAGAAAATGTTTTAAAAATGATGGAAACATATGTAGAAAATATGCTTGACACAATGGATGTATTTATGGATTGTACTAAGAGCTGTAATAGGCCCCAATAAAAATATTTAATTACAATAAAAATATTTAATTAAAAAATGTATAGCCTCAGAAACCCTATACAGGGTTGCTATGCATCTGAATTGACTCAAACAGCAAGGGGTTTGTCCTTTTTTTTTTTTTTTCCATTTCATGAGAGTGGTTTCCAAAGGGACCTGCTGGGCCCGTAAAATCCAGATGCAGAGGTCAGCGCAGAAAGTTATGGTGACTTTCTTAGGGAAGTTTCCAAGGGGTCATCTTGATTTTCTCAAAGGATGCCGGACAACTATGGGGACTAATTAAGAAGAAATTTTAAGAAAAGTAAAATTGGTGTATTGGTGAGAAAAAAGGCCTGG
>NW_022103968.1:7394260-7412434 GCF_000313985.2 Echinops telfairi
CATGACAATGCTCATTCTTCGAGGGCAGCAAAAGTTGTCCTACGAGAATTTCTTTGGGACACCTTACCATCTCCCTACAGCCTTGATCTTGCCCAGAGTCAAAGACTATTTCAAAGGAGCATGATTTGAGTCCCTCAAGGGCTCAAAATTGCCCTTCTGATGTGATGTAAATCGGAGAGTCCAGAATTCTTTGAGGGACAGTTTAAAGAAACGGAAACTTCACCTTCAGAGTGTTAAACCTGCATGGAGGATAGAGCAAGCACCAGTGACTTCATATTTTGATAGCTGGGTTTAAGAAAGGTTTGTACGGATTTTCTGGGCAGCAATACTCTAAGGCTTACCCCTGTATATGTAATCGAGAGCCAAAACCTTTGCCGATTCGGCAGTTGTTCGGTGTATAATTCAGCGAGGTTCATGGTGTTCACCGTGCTGCATGACCACTGTCTATTTTTTCAGATGATTTCTTCATCGTTCACAGAAACTCAATGCCCCCTAGGCAACAGTAACCCTTTCCCATCTCCAGTAGCCCTAGTAATCTTTGGTTTCTGTAGCATAATCACACACAAGATTTGTCCTTTTGTGATCGACTTCTGTCACTCAGCGTAATGTTCCCGTTCTGCTCAAGCATAAGGACAAATGTGAGGAGGGCCCAGGACTGGGCAGTGTGACTCCGCTGTGCACAGGGTCACGATGGGACCAAACAAGGACAAGGTTCACGTATGTCGTAGCATGCATCAGAACGTCATTTCTCTCTGTGACTGGGTCTCAGTCCATTGTGTGCACGACCACATTTTGTTCATCCACCGAAACGGTTTGTTTGTTGTTGTCGTTGCTTTGAGATGAGTTTATAATGCAATCAAATGCACACGTTCTAAGAACAGAGCTTGATGAGCTTTGACAAATGTAAAATCTAAAATTGAGGGTAGGCATGGTTATCCAACTCTGTGACAGCGCAAACCAAAAGCTATTGGATGGTAGTCTTTCAATAAGTGAATTGTATGGTATGTGGAAGATATCACAATCAAGTTATTATAGGAAAAACCCACCTCCCCGCCACCAAGGCAGGTGCCTTTTCCCCACAGCCTCTTGTCTGGGGAGCTGTGTGGCTGGCCCACTGGGCAGTTCTTGTTTCTGCTGGTGGTTGGGCAGGAGGTGAGAGCCACCGCTACCTGCACTGTCATCCCATGACGGCGGTAACATGTGTGCTACCACGATGCTGGAAGCTAGGCCACCAGTATTTCAAATACTAGGAGGATCACCCATGGGGCATGGGTTTCAACACAGCTCCTAGACTAAGACCATCGACTTCCAAGAGTCAGTCAATGCAACCCCACGGATCCTCACACGACATTCTCTGATCCAGTGTTGGAAGAGGAGCCTCCCGTGTCTAAAGACATTCGAGACACACGGTGGCTGCCACAGTGGGCCGGGGCCCACCGGCAGTCAGGAAGGTGGTGGTGGAAGACCAGGAGATGTTTCGTTCTATTGTTGGAGAGAGCTTCAAAAGCTTCATGGAGAAATGGATTAGAAAGACGACGGACTGCTCCCATGAACTTTTGGAAGCCCTCTCAAAGTGGGGTCCCCACGAATCGCGGCCTGAAAGCACACGAGCTAGCAATGACGACCATGCAGGAGAGATGGGATTGTCTGTTCACCCATGATTGCTTTGCACCTGGGAAACCACACCGTGGGACATGGCGGTGAGGGTGAGGGCTCAGGAGCAGTGGAAGGTGAAGGAACTGGCCCTGAGGGAAGGGGGTGCCGGGAAGGCATAGGGAAGAAGGTCAGTGGGCTGGAAGCCAAGTCTGGGACACAGCCTCTGGCCCCAAGGTTGTCCATGTCGGAGGTCAGGGTGCAGGCTTCCCTGCTCTGCTTTGCGTGGTGTTTGGCCAAGGGCGAATGGGGGGTTGGGGTGGGCACATCCACTTGCAGGTACTGCCAGCTCATTTTGCAAAGTGGCTCCAGGACCCCAGGGCAGCCAGGCTCCTGAGGAGAACTACAGGAGCTGGCAGGTAGAGGCAGAGGCACCTGAAGTGGTGCTGGGTTGGGGGCTGGGGTAGAAGGTGTCTGCTGTTTGTTCCAGGGCCAGATCAAAATGGTGGCACGCCACTCCTGCCTTGTTCCGTGGCGGCAACAGGACCCCCGCCCACTGCTCCTGGGCCTGGGTTCCCTCAGACCAGACCCCTTCCTCCTTGTCACTGCCCGGATCCAGGAAGTAAGGGGTGCCCCGAAACAGACACGGCCCTGGTAGGGTCACACGTTAGGGGTTTCTCCCTCTTTCCGGGCCACCCTTGTGCTGACTGCAAAAGAAGGCAGACCCTCGACTCTGCCTGCTCCCTGCCTTTGGAAATTTGTGGCAACCATTTCAGTTTAAACATATGACAATGAAATCGTTAGGTGTTCCGATGCCGAATTAATTACCCAGCAGCAAAGGGATCGATTGGGTAAATATATCATTTACGTAATGAGTCCTGCCTGTGATTTAGATGTCCAGAATGGCTTTTCTCCTCGCTCCTGTCCTGAAAACAACTCCAGCCTCTGGGCCAAGGCTGAAGATCAGGACTAGTCCCGGGCAGACAGTGGCCCAAATACATAGGTGAGGGCAGGTGATCCCGGGGGCTGAGATGGTGGGGGAAATTGGAGCAATTTGCTCAAATGAGGCCAGCTCCAATTATTCTTCAGGTCTCTGAAGAAAATGGCTCTTCAGAAGCTGGGGCTAGAAGTTAAACATCCCCTTAAAGGACACTTCAGGGATAGCACGTCTCCCCGCAGCGCCCGGCGAAGACATCAGAGTTCTCTTGGGAGCATCTTGCCTTAAAGAGAAACACATGATGGGTTCCTGGAGGCCGGGCGTGCGCCCAAACGTAGAACATTCTTGGGATTTTAAGTGCTGCCCATCGTGAGCCAGGGGACACGTTTCAGGCCACCACCCGGCGGGGGCCTCTGGGACAGATAATCATTGTTTCACGTTTTAAAATTCCGATCAAAACTCATGGCCATCGAGCCAACTCTGACTCATGGCGACTGTATTAGTCTGGGTACTTTGGAGAAACAAATCCACGGCGACTCATGTATAAGAGAGAGTTTTATGCAAAGAAAATGTGCATCACGAAAACATCCCAACCCAATGCTGCCCAAGCCCACAAGTCCAACATTAACCCATTTACCCAACACCAGTCCACAAAGTCCTTCACCTCACAAAACAGAGGCAATAATGCCGACTGCAGGAGGAAAGCTGAGTCAGTGAACGTGTAAGCATCTCAGCACTGGCAGGGGTCTCCACACAGCTGCTCCAGCACCCAGGTCTGCATCGGGATAGGTCCATGCGGCTTCTCCTTGGGCATGTCTTGGAGGAAGTCCATCTTGCAAGCTGAAGCAGGGAACTGCTAAGGCAGCTGCACCCGATGCAACCATCACAAAACAAGAGACCCGAGAACTAGAAAGGCGAGGCTTCACCACCCATTTATCCCTCCGCCTTTCAACCAGCAACACATGTGATTATCGGCCAGGCTGGCACAATTAACTAACTCAGCGACCTACAGGATGGGGCAGACCTGCCCCTCTGGGTTTCCAAGGAATAAAAAGCCTCATCTGTCCCCTGCAAGGAATGACTGGTGGCTTCGAGCCGGGTTGGAGCCCAGCGTGTAACCACTCAGCCTCCGTCCTGAGCACAGACTTTGTGCCCCCTCGATCCTGGGCCAAGTGGA
This sequence comes from Echinops telfairi, assembly GCF_000313985.2. NCBI lineage: Eukaryota > Metazoa > Chordata > Mammalia > Afrosoricida > Tenrecidae > Echinops > Echinops telfairi. The sequence continues at coordinate 7,397,968 of NW_022103968.1, forward strand.
ACCTCTGACCCTTCCCCATGGCGGCATTGCATCTGTCCTCTCTCCTGCTGTGAACACAGGGCCTCTGGGCTGGAACGGAGCTGCCTCTCCACTGGGAGTCCAGCCCACAGGGGACCTTCAGAGGATCTGAGGAAAGTCCCAGAGGACCCCTTGCCCGGGGTGGCATAGGGTGTTGTGGGGAAGGGGAGCCTTGAGGTAGAGTGAAGGACTCGGAGACACGGCCTGATTTCCCCTCCCCCTGAGAGAGCTGCTGTCCTCTGAGATGCTCCCAAACACCCCATCCTTCTCCCGAGTCATCCCCCTTCCTCCCTCATGTTCTAGGGACACAGGCACCTGAGGTTCACCCCTACCCAGGGACAGATTACCCAAGAATCAAGGCAGGCCTGAGAGACATGATCCCTCTTTACTAACCTCTGATGAACAGTGTCACCGAGTCACTGATATGCAGTGACGTCACACGGTCAGAGACTCAGTGACACCCAGCAAACCCCTCCCTTACAAGTTAGCAAGCAAACCCAATGAAGCGAGCATGGACCTCACCCACCTGCCCTTGCCCACAGTCCTTGCCAAGGACTGTCCTTGGGATGGACTGGCCTGGAGGGACGTGAGCTGATTTGAGTTTTAGGTCCGGTCCTGCTGGGGCCCTTGGTAAGGCATCGCACCCTTGCATCTTGGCTCTGCTTCCTGACCTGAATCCTGATGGACTCTGGTCATTGGCTGGTCATTGGCTGGTCCCAGAGCCCCCGTCCTAGTGGGTGGGAGGATCTTCAGCTCCTGGCCTTTGTGAATGGGTGAACCTGGCTCATAAATGACCCAGGAAACCTTGGCTTTAGGAAAAACAAGATGGGAGGGGGTAATTATGTATCAAATGACATGTATTTGCCAGGAATTCATTGCTTAATTGATGTTTTATTGCTCCCACCGAGACGTGTGATCGAAATGAAATTGCATCTACTGGGAAGGAAGTGAAATTTATTTCTGATTACATCTTAATGGCAAGAATAAGCATCAATTAAATAATGAAGATGATAAATATTTGACGGATGACCTGAGAAGGAGTATTACTCACTACAACGTTACTTTATGATTTACAGTAATGGAGCACCTGACACGAAGGGAGAGGGGCCCAGTTCACACACTCTCCATCATTTTTAAAATAGCAAAACAACATCGTTATTAAATAATACGAGAAAACAACTTTCAGTAGTATAGGGTAAGAATGGTATCAGCAAGTTGCTGACTCCGCTGACCGAGAGCAAGCACAAGGTAGAGGAGACAGGAAAAGCAATGAGAACAGATAGACTTCTGATTGTGATGTACGGTTGGTTTCCTCCTCAACGTATGGGTTGAGCCCTGGCTGGTGCTGCAGTGGGTTGCCAGTTGGGCTGCTAGCGCAAGGTCAGTAGGACAGAAGCCATTGGCCACTCCTCGGGAGAAAGATGAGACTTTCCTCCCATAAAGATGTGCCGTCTTGGAAACCCACAGACACTGCTACTCTGTCTTAAGGGTCGCTAGGAGTGGAATTCGACTCGACGGGGACAGGGAGAATGATACCTGTGCAGGTAATCCCATTTGGGAATAGGGCTTCTTTCTCTTTATGCGGATGAGGTTATAGCAGTGCAGGGTTTGCTTTAAATCTAACAACATTTGAGAGATAAAGAGAGCAGGTTAGACTTGGTATCACTCTAGCAGTGGTTCTCAACCTGTGGGTTGAGACCCCTTTGGGCTTGAATGACCGTTTCACAGGGGTCGCTCTCAGGAAAACACCTATTTCTGATGGTCTTAGGAACCGAGACACCGCTCCTCTATCCGTCTCCAGGCAGATCCTCCCACATGCAGATACACCCACCTACGAGTACCTGGCGTGAAGACTGTGACCCATGCTACACAACAAAAGTTCACTTATTTGTCATTAGAAATAAATGTTTCGCAATATATAATTACATATTGTTTTTGTGATTAATCACTATGCTTCCATTATGTTCAATTTGTAACAATGAAAATACATCCTGCGTATCAGATATTTACATGATGATTCATAACAGTAGCCAAATTACAGTTATGAAGTAGCAACAAAAATAATTTTATGGTTGGGGTCACCACCACATGCGAACTGTATGAAAGGGTCGTGGCATTAGGAAGGTTGAGAACCACTGTCCTAGAGTCTTAAAAGCTCATGAGCAGCCATCTAAAGTACAACTCTCGGGCCCTCCTTGTCCAGAGGCAAGAAGTTAGAAAAACAGAAGACACATGGAAACAATTAGTCCAGTGGACTCATGGGCCACACAAACGTCAGTCTCCCCAAACCTGAGACCAGAAGAACTAGATGGTGCCCGGTGACCACCACCGACTGCTCTGAAAGGGATCCCATTAGGGGGTCCCAGGAAGAGTGGGAGAAAGACGTGGAGCCAAATTCAAAATCATGAACGAGACCAGGCTTATGACAGCCCTCCCTCTTTGGGTCTGGAGCAGAAGTCACCGCCGAGTTTGTATGATCACCTATGTAAGATCCCAAGGACAGTATTTACCTGAGGGCTGTGTTCAGAGGGTTGGGAAAGAAGGAAGCGCGGGAGGAGAGATAGAACAACGGCACCTCGAGGGGATTGCAAGGAGTAGGACCAGATGTGTATGAATTGCTGAATGTAGAACTAGGATCTGCTCAGCAAATCTTCACGTGATTCTTAATAAAAAGGTGTGTGTGTGTGTGTCTGTTTTAAGAGCAGATTAGACAGAGAAAACAAGCATGAGTGGAGAGAGAGGCCGTTGGGAGCAGGAACATGGAGGAATGAACAGAGCCCTAGGGAAATGGAAACAATGGCTCCCCCACACCACCCCTGAGGGGAACGAGAGCCTTCCCCTAGAGCCTGCACCTGAATTCGAACTACGAGCCTTCTGAACCATAAGAAAATATACTCTTGTTTATTAAAGCCACCTATTGGTGGTCTTTCTGTTTCAGAAGCATCATTAAGACATTGCTCTTAAAAAACAAACACTTTCTATTGTGAGCTGAGTGAAAGTTTACAAACCGGATCATCAGTTTCCCTTGGGCAGTTTATACTGATCTTATTTCATCTCATTCATTCATTGCTGTCAGGACAATTCTAACTCACGGAGACCCTACCGGGCAGGGCAGAACCGCTCCCATGGGTTTCCAAGACTGGAACTCTTTGCCGGGGTGGAAAGCCTCATCTTTCTCCTATGGAGCAGCTGGTGGTTTCAAACTTCCACCCTTGAGGTTAACAGCTCAACGTGTAACTCACCATGCCACCAGGACTCTCCCACATTCATTGTGGTCTCCTCAAAATGCCACCATTTATCCCACATACCCCTTGCGCTTTCTGTGTGCCTTTCTCTTTCCTATGCCTCTCAGCTTTCTCGTTGGGTAAATGCTGCCCCTTCGAGCTGAAATGCTGATTATTCTCAGGTGTGAGTACCTCGCGAGTGGTTGTGTTCTCCTTATAGAACTATCGTCGGGCCAAAAACTAAGCCACGAGAGTGAGTTTAGTTCCAGACCTGATGGGGGAAGGGCCACAGTCCAGGGGCTTCCACCCATCTCTACGCAAGGAGTAAGCCTGGTCGTTTTGATGATTTTGAGTCCTGTTTTGCATTTTTCTGCTACTCTATCCAGGACCACCCAATGTGACTCCTCTTCGAGGAAATGCAGTGGCAGCTGGGCGCCCCTAGTACTTCCGGTCTCAACGTTGTGGAGACTGATGTTCACATGCACCACTAGTCCCTGGACACGAATCACTTTCACGTGTGTCTTGATTTCCACCTCTCTTCTTTCCTCGGATGGGGAGAGTCCACTTAGATGGCCACCCATGAGCTCTTAGCACCCCAGTTGCCACTCACTAAAGCAGGGTGTCGAACAAGGTCTTTGTGAATTATGTGATGTCAGTTGACTTTGATGTCACCTGAGATGAGGGTCCTGAGCCCCCAGGCCCACCGACTCCTTCCCTCCAGGTGTCTGGTGTATGTCTAAGAAGTTCTCCCACTCTTGTTCCCTGTAAGCTCTGCCACGTTGATAGATATGTTTACAGAAAGCATAAATATACACGTACAGACATTCTCTGTCAAACCTATGTTTGGAGATGGGCACAGAACTTGGGGAGTTACGATCAGAACAGGAGTGGAACCAGGCTCTGTGTCGAGCTGGACCAGCATGGACTGTGTGCCTCGGAGCACCCCTCCTTTCCAGACAAAGCTAGAGACCTTGTTCCGGGCCAAACAGCAGGGTCACTGCCAATCAATGATTTGAACCCAGATCTGCCTGCATCAAAGGCTCGTGCTTGCCTTTCGGCCAGCAGACATTTAACAGAGGGAGGACAAGAAAGGGCACTTGTGTCCAAGCATGACTGAGGTGCAGCTTAGGAGAAAGGGTTGGTGGGTGCCAGGGCTGCAGTGGCATGGGACCAAGGGCAATGGAGGGAGGTGGAGGAGGAGGAAATGGGAACCACAAGGAAGTACACACACATTTCTGAGATCCAGTGGGCATAGAGTGGAGTTCTGTGAATCCTTCCCACAGATTCAGAAAATAGTTTAGAAAGAAGAAACCACACACACACACACACACACACACACACAACAACAACCATATCTTCAATATAAATTGAAGAGAAGTTGCTGAAACGTCAGAATATCGGTAAGTGAAAAGAAAAATCATTCAATCTAGTACACACACACACTCAACCCCCAAACCCCATAGTCAATGAAGCCAGTACTCTTCCAAGGATGAAATACCAAACCAAACTCACTGCCATCGAGTTGATTCTGACTCATAGAGACCCTGCAGGACAGGATAGAACTGCCCCTGTGGGTTTCCCAAACTGTAACTCTTTATCAGAATAGAAAATCTCATCTTCCTAGGGAGGATCAGTCGGTGGTTTTGAACTGCTGCCCTTGTGGTTATCAGCCCAACTCGTAATGAAATTACGGGCTCCTCATGAAATTAAGAGAGCCTGTCAATTGAGTGTCTATCAAGCATGGTGCTTATTTCATTTATTTTTATTATGAAATTAGAAGTATAGTCCTTTTGGAAAGAAATATGACCTGGTAATGCATCTAAAGGTCGCATTTTCTGACCACAGGGCAACAATTGGAAAAATTCCTTGCCAGAAATATGATAAAGTATTAACAGTTGACAGATATAAAAGCTTTGATCAATTATTATAGAATTATTTAGTCTGCATAGAAATCTAGACAAAGAATTTAATCAGCATGCCACAGAAATAATAATAAAATGCCTCTACTAATCAAAGACTGGCGTCCTGGTGGCATAGTGGTTATAGGTTGGGCTGCTAATTGCAAGGTCATCAGTTCAAAACCACCAGCTGCTCCTGAAGAGAAAGATAGGACTTTCTACTCCTGTAACGAGTTACAGGCTCAGAAACTCACAGGGGCAGTACAGTACCCATTAAAAATGTGTGTGTGTGTAGGGAAAACAATTGGAGAAGATAATAAAACATAATGAAAGCATGTCTGACCCTTCTAGCTTCATGAGGAGAGCCAGGATCAACAGCCCCAGCCCACCCTGACCCCTCTGAGGCCCAGGGCAGGCATGCTTCCACCCTCCCACCTTTATGTCCGCTGTGGCCCCAGCTGTCCCTCTCGGGGCGCTCTCTTCTTCTCTGCTGGACTCAAGACTCCATTGCAGTGGCCACATGGGACTCACAGATCACACCCACGATGATGGGGTCTGTTAGGGACAGACGAGGTTACAATTCAGGAGCAGGAGTGCCAGAGGAGAACCCTCTTAGGGCTCTAGACACTTTATGTGCATCATTAACAAGCGATCCCATTTCCGTGGTGGGGCACAAGTGCCTCGTTCACATAGTCCACGCAGCCATTTGGTGTTCAGGTGCAAGATCACGTCAAGCAAGCGTGGCCATGTGAAAGTGCCCCATCATACTGCCGAATTGCTTACGATGGGATCATGGGGACTTTTTTTTTAGTCCGTGAGCTTTTGTATAATTGTCAAATACTCTGCAATAAGCAATGAAACCTTTTGTAATTAAAAAACGCATATTATATTTTTAAAAACCAGTGGATCAGACTTGAGATAAAACATGGAAAGCATTTTGGGGATAAAGTATCACTGCTATTGGTCACGAATAACGAAACGAACATAAAAGAGTTTGTGTGGGTTTCTATTAAGTATCAATTTGCTGTGAAATCTAAGGACAAAGTGACTGAAGTTTATTTGAATAAATAAAACCAAACTCATTGCCATGGTCTGATTTTGACGCCTAAGTGCCCTGGTTGTATAGTGGTTACACATTGGGTTACTAACCTCAAGGTCAGCAGTTTGAACCCATCAGCCACTTCTCAGGAGAAAGATGAATCTTTCTACTCCTGTAAAGAGTTACAGTACAGTCTCAGAAACCCACGGAGGCAATTCTTCTCTGTCCTATAGGTTCGCTATGAACAAATAATCATAGATAGGGAATTCAATTAATAGTAAAGCTATTGGTTAAGAAAAAGTGAAATTGGTTGCATCCTGACAAGATGAGCTAATTCAGTCAAATAGTGGGTAAGTGCATCCCCTCCCCTGCAGACTCCATTAGCGTATCAGACTAGCCAAAAGTCAGACTGATCTTCACTTTATATAGAATATTTATTATTTCAGTAGCATGGTGGTTCCATGTTAAATGCACAATGGGGTTTAGAACTCAATTTTTTTTTAAAGTGATAACTTTATGATGTCTTTTTTAGCGAGTTAATATGAATAGAGGGTTTTAGGTGGGGCAGAAGGAGGAACTGTTTTTTTAATCCTGAAAAAGATACAGGAGGAGAAGACACAAAGAATGGTGTGATGGTTGAGGTTCTGCGTCAACTTGGCTGGGTTAGGATTCTCAGTGGTTGGACAATTAAAACCTAGCAAGTTCCCCTGAACTATGCAGAAGCATCAAAAGAAGATGGAAAGAGTGCGCAGAGTCACTGTACCAAAATGACTGGTTGACATGCCACCGTTTCAGGAGGTGGTATGTGAGCAAGAACCAATGGTTTCAAAGCTTAAGCTGCACTGAAAGCATCAGACAAAACAAGGCTCCGGGAATTGGTGGAACATCAATTGAAATGCTTCAACAGGGCGATTAAGCACTGGAAAAACTTACTCATCTATACCAGGAAATTTGGAAGACAGCTACTGAATCAATTGACTGGAAGAGATTCATATTCATACAAATTCCAAGGAAAAGTGACCGAACAGAATGCTCAGATTATAGAAGAATATCATTGATATCACATGCATGTGAAATTTTGCCAAAGATCATCTAACAGCAGTTGCAGAAGTAAATTGACAGGTTGCTGCCAGAGGTTCAGATTGGAGTCAGAAGAGGATGTGGAATTAGGGACATCATTGCTGGCATCAGATGGATCTTGGCTGAAAGCAGAGAATACCAGAAAGATGCTAACTTGTGCTTTATTGGCTTTGCCAAGACCTTGGACTGTGTAGCTCAAACTAACTATGGATGACCTTGAGAAGATTGGGAATTCCATAACACTTCATTGTGCTCATGTGGAACTTGTACATGGATCAAGAGGCAGCTGTGAGAACAAAACAAGGGAAAACTGCATGGTTTAGAATCAGGAAAGGTATGAGTCAGGGTTGTATCTGCTCAGCATACTTATTCAATCTGTATTCTGAGCAAATAATCAGAGAAGCTGAATTATAGAAGAAGAAAGTGGCATCAGGATCAGAGGGAGGCTTATTAACAACCTGGGCTATGCAGATGACACAACCTTGCTCGCTAAAAGTGAGGAGGACTTGAAGCACTTGCTGATGAAGATCAAGGATTGTAGCCTTCAGTATGGATTACAACTCAATGTCAAGGAGACCAAAATCCCCACAACTGGGCCAATAGTAGCAGGATGATAAAGGGAGAAAAGGTTGAACTTGTCAAGGATTTTGTCTTGCTTGGATCCACAATCAATGCGCATGGGATCAGCCGTCAAGAGCTCAAGATGCATTGCTTTGGGTAAATCTTCGGCACAAGACCTCTTTAGAGGTCCCTATAGAGGGTCAATGATGTCCCTAATTCCACATCCTCTTCTGACTCCAATCTGAACCTCTGGCAGCAACCTGAAAAGCAAGGAGGCTACTTTGAGGACTAACATGCACCTGACCCAAGGCAGGGTATTGTTCATTGTCTCATAGTCACATGAAAGTTGGACATGGAATAAGGAAGACCGAAGAAGAATTGATGCGTTTGAATTGTGCAGGCAAAGAATACTGACAGAACTGTGGACTGCCAAAAGGACAAACACATCTGTCTTGGAAGAAATACAACCAGAGTGCTCCTTAGAGGCAAGGGTGGGGAGACTTTGTTGTACATGTTTTGGACATGTCAGGAGAGACGAGGACCTGGAGATGGACACCATGCTTGGTAAAATAGAGGGGCAGGGGAAAGGAGAGCCTTCAAAGAGACGATGGACCCACTGGCTGCAACAGTGGGCTCAGGAATAGGAGCAATTGCGAGGAGGGTGCAGGACTGGCCAGTGTTTCATCTGTTTGCATCGGGTTACGATGGGTGGGCCACAACCACCCGATGGGACCTAACAATCGCAACCTTCCAATATAACCACGTCTATCATGAGATCTGAGAAGCCCTGGGCGGGTGTAATGGTTACACGCTGGGCTGCTAACTGCAAGGTTAGCGGTTTACAACCCCCAGTCCCTCCTCAGGAGAAAGATAGAGGTTATTACTCCTTTAAAGAGTTACAGCGTCAAAAAAAAAAAAAAAAGGAATAGTTCCACCTGTCCTATCAGGTCCCGATTAGCCAGCATCAGCTTGATGGCAGTGAGTTTGGTATAATGAGATTTGCTACGAGCAGCCAATCAGGGTAAGAAGATTAGGGTGGGATGCAGCACCTTTACTTAGGGGGTGTGGCCTGCTTTCAATCTATGAGGACGCTGTGCTTGCTTTTTACTGGTATGAGCCCTGGATCTGCCTTACCCTTGGAGGCCTGCTTCTCTGGACTTGAGCTAGAGGCTTGCCTATCCTGGGAGTCGGCAGCAGCCTGCCATCTGACCTACCAACCTTACATTCGTTCCCCTCTGCAGCCACCAGCCTGTCACATTCAGGAGTCTCCAGCTCAGCCTTTGGTCCGTGGACATGGCTCTTGGCTGGATTTGGAACTTGCCCGCTTCCATGCTGTGTGAGCTATTTTCTTGATCTACAGCTCTCTCTTGAAACATAAGCTTATCCGTGCACCTTCTTGGGTTTCGCTTCTCTGAGCTTGCCTCAGACAGCTGGGATGGTGTCAGACACGGTCGGCTTAACCCCGTGGACTAGCAGGAGGAGATGGAGGAATTGTTTAGATTCCAAATGTGAAACTCGGTACCCAAACCACGTGGCCGTGAGGTTCAGGAGAAGGGTAGACACTCACCTTGGGCCTCTTTACAGAGGTGACCCCCAGCACCCTCGGGCACAGGCCCTAAAATGATCATGGTGTATTCCAATGAAAGTGGTAGTAGGGGGATAGGATCAGTAATAGACAGAGGTTAGAGACCCGGGATAAAATATGTCAGTGGAAGGCTGGGGCATGGGGGCAGAGCGAGACCTGGTTGGAGGAGGGGTATCTAGGTGAGCATGGGGACTGGGATGGAGGGTCAGAAATGAGTGCGGACCAGAGGTATTCTGGGCATCCTGGACTTGGTAGAGATCAGCAGGGGTAGGGTGGTAAAGAGTCTTTGTTTCTTATAGTACTTAATAAAGAGGCACGTGTTGGCAAAAAAAGAAAAGAAAGTGGTAGTAGGAGTCTAAAAAGCAAACCAAACCCATTGCTGTCATATTGGTTTAAGCTCACGGGAACCTCAGGGGTCACGGAGTAGAATGACATCAGGTCTTCTTGGCCATCATCCTTATGCAGGATCACCAGACCTTTCCTCTGTCGCTCTGCCGGGTGGGTAGGAACCACCGTCATCAAATACAAGTGTTTGTGTCTCCTAGGGACTTTGGCAGTGGGATGAGGTAGAAGCGAGTTCTTTAGAAGGGTGGGGGGTAACTCACAAGAAGGCTGGGGTGCTGGCTCAGAAAAGAAGGAGTACAACGGCTCCAGGCAGCAGGGCGCACAAAGCCCGTGACGAGAGCTTTCCAGAGTCTCCCGCACCGGGTCACCGGGCTCCCGCAACCCAGTCTCTGCAGCCCCAGCTGGAAACAACCACCAGTCCAGGCACCACCCCTCTCAAGACGCAACGTGCAGGGAATAGCTGAGCTGTCAAGACTGGATCACAGGCCATGCCCCGGTCGAAGTGGGAAGATTTGGCCCATCTCAGCTTCCAAAGCTGTGCCTCTCATTTCCAAGATCCACGCCACAGTGGGATAGCCCCTCGTTGGCAGGCATTTCTAGGTCAGCAGGCCAACCCATGGCAAATGCACTGTGCAAATTCATAGTGACAGGAAGAGGAAATCCATAGAAAGCATTTAACCCAGAGGCTGGAACACAATTGTCAAGATAGCTGTGGCTCTCAGTGGCCCTATGCGTAACGGAATACCACCCTGCCTGGTCCTGCGGCACCCTCACAACTGGTCCTGGACCGGAGCCCATTTCATTGTTGCAGCCACTGGGCTCATCCAGCTCAGGAAACATCTTCTTTTTGTTCCACCGACCTGCTACTGTCCCAATCATGATGTCCTTCCCCAGGGACTGCCCCTGCTGAGAGCTTGTACCAAGTACAGGAGATGACGTCTGGACTCCTTGCTTCTAAGGGGCATTCTGGCAGCACCTCTTGCAAGCCCGATTTGTTTCTCTTACGGCAGTCCGTGGCTATTGCTTTTCGGTGCCGTCGGGTCAGTTCTGACTCACAGCGACCCTGAGTACAACAGAATGAAACCACCCTGCCTGTTCCCGGACCACCCTCACCATTGTCGTTGTGTGTGAGCCCATGGTCACAGCCACTGTGTCACTTCATCGCCTGGACAGTCTGCTTCGTTTCTGCTACCCTTCTACTTGACCAAACACGATGTCCTTTTCCAGGGACTGGTCTTTCCTGATCACACGCCCAAAGTGTATGCGACGGAGTTCTGTCATCCTGGCTTCTCAGAAGCACTCTGGTTGTACTTATTCTAAGATCTGTTGATTCTTTTGGCTCCGTGATACTTTCAGTGTTCTTCAACGACACCACAACTCAAACGATTCGACTCTTCTTCGGTCTTCTGAATGTACAACTTTGACACACAGCTGAGGCGATCGAAAGCCCCATGGCTGGGGTCAGGCACACCTTTGTCCTCAGGGTGGCACCGTTGCTCTTCAACACCTTAAAGAGGGCTCCTGCAGGAGATGTCCCCAAGGCAATGCGGAGCTTGATCTCTTGACTGCTGCTTCCATGAGCATTGATTGTGGATCCAAACAAGATGAAATCCTTGACAATGTCAATCTTTTCTCCATCTAGCATGATGTCACTTGTGGGACCAGTGTGAGTATTGAACCCAGAGGCTGGCAGTCAATAATTTTGGACAGTCGATCATAAGTTTGATATTCTTAGCCAACACCATCATTCAAATCATGAACTCTTCTTCTGTTCTCTTCCTTATTCTCTGTCCAGATCTCAGTGCACATGAGATGTTTGCCGATACCATAGCTTGAGTAGGGCCCAATACGGGGCATAATAACTGCTGGTTATTATTTTGATCAGAAGATTGATTGTTTCAATCATTATTATTCATGACACCTACACTTGGCCAATTGGATGAACCTGCCAGGGGCAATGGGAGACGGATGAAAGTTTCTTGCAAAGGCCATTGGAAGTGTGCTATGGAATGGAATTCTAACATGGTAACTTTGGCAAGGAAAACATTCTACTCAGAAGGAGGAATAATCAACAATGAGTAATCAATAAATATTGAATCAATGATCAGGACCAGCAATCATGTGCATTGTGTTCTACAGAAGGGTAGTGTGATGTCTCTGGGTCTTCAGATGAGCCAAGAAGAGGCATTTGGGACAAAGGCTGCTGGATGCTTCCCCACAGCATCATCTCCCCTCTAGGTTTAGGAAGTGCCGGGAATATAGGACTGTACGTCCCAGTCCCATGGAAGCTGGTGTGGCCATGTCATTGGATTCTTACCAATAAGGCAGAAGCAAAGGTCAATCTGTGAAAAAGAACTCCTATGGCAAGCCCTGAACTGCACCCCTGTGTTATTTTGGAACACTTTACCATACGATCAGCTCCAAAATTTAAGGGGCTTGGAAAATTTCATGGAAAAATTCCATTATCTTTTCATTCAAGTTTTCCAGGAACTTTTTGAAGCACACTCATGCAAATCAAGCTCATTTACCTGTTAGTTAAAACACGAGGGCACCAGATGAAGATGGAATGACACGTTCCTTGGTTTTCCTGATAACTCTTGGTCCATGGAGGGGGTAGTGTTTCAAAGTCATCTTTCCCTCTCAGTCCCGTCTCTTTCTACTGTCAGCAAAGCAAGATCACCCAGCCTGCTGAGACCCATGGAGGCTCTTCCGTAGAAAAGTGCTCCTTTTAGCTTGCTGAATGGCCTCTCTCCGCTGGGGATGGAAACCACAGGCATGAACAGAAACTTCTCAGCGGTACCCCTCCTTCAGAGGTGCTGAAGGAGGTTCCATACTTGCCTGCCGCACCTTAGATACACCTCTGGCACACACAGAGATGCTGCAAAGACCTCTGGGAAGCTTTCTGTTTCAAAGAGTCAAATTAATCCCAACTGATGGAACAAACCCCCACCGAAACCCCGCAAAACAGAACAACAAAAAACATCCCCAAATTGAAACTCATAGCAACCTTATAAGACAGGGTAAACACCTCTGTGGGCTTCCAAGGCTGTAAAACTTTACAGGAGCAGAAAGCCTCAGCTTTCTCTCAACAGAGCGGCTGGTGGGTTTGAACCGCTGACCCCATGGTTAGCAGCCCAATGTGGTACCCACTACACCACCGAGAGCTGATGGCACAGTGGGCAAAGCACTTGACTACTTGGCAAAAGATCAGTGGTTCGAACCCACCAGACTTTCCTTGGGAGAAAGAGGTGGCAGTTTGCTTGGGTAAAAATTACAGCCTTGTAAACCCTGTGGGTCGGTTCTGTACTGTTCTATAGGGCCACTTAGAAACCCCTATGGGTCAGTTCTGACTGTGCTATAGCGTCACTATGAGTCAACTTGAGGACAGTGGGCTTGGTATTTTGGTTTAGCATACACTTAGTACAGATTGTCATATCTATTTAACTGATAGGGAAGCAGGGACCAGAGATGAAGTGACTTGTTTGAATGTCACACAGACAGAGGGTGGAATTGTGGGACAGAGCGCAGTTTCTCTCGCCTCCAGTCTCTTCTTCAACATTCGACACCATCTTGCTTTTTCAAAAACCCGACAGTGTTGAGGTATAATTTACACACAATGAAATGCACCGATTTTAAATGTACAGTTAGGTATGTTTTGTCAAATGTCCCCGCCCATGGGCCAGCACCACAATCAAGATGAGTGCTTCCATTCCCCAGCAATCCTCTCCTGCTCCTCTGCACACACACACCCCCCCACTCATCCAGCCGCAGGCCACTGCTCCTTGGCTTTCTGTCCCTGTACATTAGCTTTGTCCACTCTAGAAGTTCATAAAAATGAATTCATCCGCATGCATTTTTGTGTGCCTGACTTCTTTTGCTCAGCATAATGGTTTTGGGATTGATCCAAATTGTCATGGCTATCAATAATTCATTCCTTTTTATTGTTGGCTAGGATACCATTGTATGACTATACTTCTATTGACCTACTCATCTGTTCAGGCACATTTGACAAGTACGGATGGTGAGACCTCGTCTCGCGCACGTTGGAGATGTTGAGGAGGACATCGTGATCGATAAAGTAAAGGTTCAGCGAATGGCAGGCAGACTCTCCACGAGATGAACTGACGCAGTGGTACAACATTGGCCTCGATGAAAACAACCATGGTGGGGCTGGGGCAGGACCGCGCAGTGTTGTGCTCTGTTGTACAAGGTTCGCCATGAGTCAGAATCAAATCAGTGGCTCCCAGCAACAGCAAAAATAGCAACAACCAGACAGTTGCCATGAGCACTTTAGTGTGAGTCTGTGTGTGAACATGTGTTTTAGCTTTTCTTGGAGTGGAATGACTGGGCCACCGGATAGCATTCTGGATAAATTTGAACTGACTAAAATAAAACAAAACAGAGATTTCCAAAACTCATTCAGAAATATCGGATCTATTTGGGTGAGGTTCCCCCAAGACCTCTGATGACCTGCTCTATGACATATCCATCCTTAACTCCTGAAAGTGCCCCTGGAAATCCTTGTTCAGCCGCTAAATCAGTGGTTCTCAACCTTCCTCATGCCGCAACCCTTTTATACAGTTCCTCATGTTGTGGTGACCCCCCAACCATAAAATTATCTTCATTGCTACTTCATCACTGTGTCGGATTAATTGAAGGACGGAGAGATAAATGGCTTGGCGAGCCTCGCCTTTCTTGTCTCTTGCTCTTTGATGAT
>NW_022103968.1:7415389-7431764 GCF_000313985.2 Echinops telfairi
AAAAAAAAAAAAAAAGATGGGATTTTCCCCTCTTTGGCCGAAGCGAAGTTACTGGAAAACCAAGATGGTCCCAGACACGTATGCTTTTCGTGGTCCGTAAAGCAGGAGGGAGTGCCAGGCATGTCCCCACTCAGCTCCCACGTGTGATTCTCCATCAGCGAGAACCAGCTGGAACCACCCGTGTGCGTGGGCATTTTTGTCAGGAGGCAATGTGGTCAATCTCAGACACTGGAGGTAGCACACTACACAGAAATGGCTATCAATGAAGAGCCCTCTTCTGCCCCACTCTACCTCACTTGTCTGTGCCCAGCCAGTCACCCGATATGAGCTATGTTTTTCCTCATGGGCTCTGAGTATAGCCAAAATAAATAAATACGCAATAGATACAATCACTTTGCATTACTAAAGAGAGCCCAAGAATGGCCACCATGACTCATGGCGAACCTGGTGAGCTGTGTGATGTCCCAAACATTGAATTGAGGGGCCCGGAGTGGTGTCCTGCCGGCCTGTGTCATCTCCCATCCCTGAGGAACCGTGTCCTGCCCATGGATGAGGCTCGTGTGTTCTCCGATACGCACAGTCATTGATTCCATCCACCAGCGACCCTGTTCCAGGCGTGTGTGCCCTGGGCAAAGGGTGAGATCCCTCTTCCCTACACGTGTGCCAGGGGTCAGTGTGGGATCCCCCCTCGTTTCTAGTGGGAGTCTTAGAGGAGGGGCCAGGCAGACATCTGTCCGCTGGGCTCACATAGACAAGGTTCGAGGGCTGGTGTGCCAAGTCCCACAAACTGAGGGGCTTGCCTAGCAGGCATGTGCTGCCCCTGGCCCCAGATTCTCCCTGGTCTCTGCCAGCTTCTACAGCCCCAGTGCCTTAGGGAACCCCAACCCCAGCCACGTGGTTGTGTTCCCTCCCTGCATCTCCCCTGTGTTAGTCTGGGTACTTTAGAGATACAAATCCATAGAGAGAGTTTGATATAGAAATTAAGTGTGCATCAAGAAAACATCCAAACCCATTGCTGACCAAGCCCACAAGTCTAACATTAACCCATATGTCTGACACCAATCTACAAAGTCCTCCTCCATCTCACAAAACACACACTAGGACACCGGCTGCAGAGGAAAGCGGAATCACTGAGTGTGTGAGCATCTCAGCACACGGCTCCTCCAGCACCCAGGGCTGCATCAGGGTAGGTCCATGTGGCTTCTCCTTGGGGATGTCTTGCAGGAAGTGAGCCTTACCAGCTGAAACAGGGAACTGGCTAAGGCAGCTGCACCCTGGTCCGACCATCAGAAGGCAAGAGACCCGAGAACTAGAAAGGCGAGGCTTACCGAGCCATTTATCCCTCCGCCCTTCAATTAACCCCACATGCGTTTATCGGCCAGGTTGGCACAATAAACTTTAACTAACTCACCCTTATGTATCTTCTTCGTTTTCTCAAGACACCAGCCTAGGATCAGGACCTACAGTCCTGCAGAACGGCTTCCTGCTTAACCCTCAGCGCTAAGTGCCACCCATTCAGCCGTGACCCCAGGGGAGAACTGGGCTCCAGGGGGGTTTCAGCCGCTGGGTTTTCAGAAACAGATCACCAGGCCTCTCTTCTGAGGTGTCCCGGGTCCTCTCACCCTGCCAGCCTTCCTCTCTTCTGAGGTGTCCCGGGTGCTCTCACCCTGCCAGCCTTTGGGTCGCAGCCCCGCGTGTTGACCTTCTGTTGACCTTCTGCACCGCGGGGACTTCCACCTCATGTGAATGGATAACTTCTCAAAGACCCTCTTTCCAAACCAGGTCACCTTCGTAGGTTTCAGGAATTAGGACTTCAACATAAATTTTTTTGAGGGGGGCACAAGGTCACACTGTCTCATTGCCCAACTCTGGCTGGGCCTCTGTGAGTCTCCTGGGCTGCCCTGGAGCTGGCCTGGCCGCATGAAGTGCCTCTGCGAGCCATCTGTCAGGAAGGAAGGCATTCTGGGACGCATCAAGTCCTCCTCCTCCTCCCCGCCTCTGGCCAGGCTGTTGAAACTTTTCTTCCCTTCCACTTACATTTTAATTAAGAAAATCACCCTTGGGTGAAAACTGCAGAGCTCTTGTGCTTAAGAATCAATAAAATGTGCAGGGTCTAAAATGAGATTAATAATGACCCAACTATCTATTTTGGGGGTAATTATTTATTCATCAAAGAAAACCAGGGCCTTAAGCCCACAGTCCCTCACCGGCAGCTCAGACGCTTCTACTGCAGCTCTCCTGTTAAAATTCCCTCCCATCGCTCCCGCCGGTGTTAAATAGAAGAAGCAGGAAGGCTCCGCCGTCACCTGCATACATTTTAAATAAGAATCTCAACATTATCTTGTCCATTTAAAATAATTGTAAGAAAATGTGAAGAAATATGATCTTGTAAAAGCTGCAGTCTGACGCACCCAGGGATCGGGCAAGTAGGAGCAAAGCTGCCGGAATTTAAAATTCATGGAGACGGCGGCGGCGGCAAGATTGATCGTGAGGAGCTTCTATCTGGGACAATCGTGGCGCCTGGAGGCGAGAGGCTGGCTGGGCTGGGGGCTCAGCCAGCGCTCCAGAGGGGGTGCCCCCAGCCCCAGACAGGGGCTTGTGGAGCAGATGCTCATGGCAGGCACAGAGGAAGAGGTGAGAGGAAATATTTTGAGATTCTCACTGGCTTCGGCCCTCTGGCTATCCGTGATAGGATCGCAGCATGCCAGGAACAGGGGGCTAAGCTAGGCAAACTCCAGCCAAAGCGTCCTTGCTGTTTCTTCTGTGCCTGGCACGAGCACCCTGCTCCACAAGCCAGCACTCCCCACCCGTCTGTGGACCTGACGGTAGGAGGCTCAGGGTTGGCTCCCCCCATCCCACCGCCCATCCCCCAAGATGCTGGTCCTTCTCATAGGCCAGACGTGGCCCCCGCAGTGTAAAAACCAGGGACCCTCCTGGCCCAGTTCCCTGTCTGGGTTCTGTTGCATTGAATCTGACCTTTCTCCCTCCCCCTGCTGCTCAAACCTGTCTGAAGTCTCAGATGGGGTAGACCGTGAACTTGTATGAAAAGTCCTAGAACTGGGACTTCCTCACACAGACCCTTGGTTCCCAGAGTCTGGCCAGGGCAGGGCCCGTCCACGCAGACATAGGGGCCCGAGAACCTGAGGCTCCACAGTGAGGCAAGCACCCGCCTCTGTCTGCAGGGAGAAGACGCCTCTGGGCCGGGGAAAGGGAACAGCCATTGTGTGGGTGCGCCCCGCCCCACCCCCACCCCGACTTCCTAGACTGTGCCTCTTCTTCCCCATAGGTGACATGCAGGGGGCGGATCCCACCCAGGGGTGCTCAGCAGCAGCATCTGGATCCTGTCTGCAAGATGTCGCTCGGTTGATTTGAGCTCCCGCTGCCAGGGAAGACCCAGGCACCGGAACTGAGAACGTGCCTCCACACTGTCGCTGCTCAGGGTCCCTCCTCGTGTGCCCTGGGCCACTTGTCTTAGAACCAACTTCAGAGTTCACGGCCACCGAGCCGATGCCAACTCATAGTGACCCTATGGGACAGCGTCGAGCTGCCCCTGTGCGTTTCTGAGTCGGTATACCTTCACGGGAGTCGACACCCTCCTTTCTCCTGCCACCTTTGGAGATGGGTAGGACTCTGTTAGACTACAAATTCCTGGGTCCCACTTTAACTTCTGGGCAGGAGCCGAGGAATCTGCATTTGCACCAGCAGCTACTGGGTGATTCTGGGGGTCCCTAGCATTTGGGAACACCAGGCCTGACCCCAGGGTCTGAGGCACGAACCCAGGCCTCCCGGCAAGTCTCTGGCAGCCGAGTCTTCTGCTTCTCAGCCCTGCCACAAGGACCCTGCGCTCAGCACTGATGTTGGCAACCCTGTCCACACCTTGGCTCTGCAGAGACCAGTGGCATCAGGCCCAGGTCCTCCTTGGGAAAGAGCTTTCAGAATAAGGAGTTCTCCTGAGGGGCCAGAAATGAGAGGGGCCTAGGAGACCCTGCTCTGGGCTCCACTCTGCACTTCCTCCTTCGGCAGGTGAGCTGTCACCTGTCTCTCACCTGCCTGAGGCTGCCCAGAGCACCTTGTTCCCTCCTCATTTTTCCCTTTAAACTCTGTCATTTGTACAGCCTATTAACCTTTAACTTTATGACTATCTAAAGATGAAATACTGGCAGCATTTAAGCCTGAGAATACTCCAGATCCACCTTTTGCGTTTGCACCCGGGTGAAGCACACCCTCTTAAATCAGTCATGTTTAATATCAGCCACAAAGACACTGCCCACCGAGGGTATTTTTGGCTCCGCGTCGCCAGCTGATTCATAATAAATGTGACCAGGCTGGTTCCTACTTTCAGGCCTCTCCTGGGAGCGGGAATGCCTCTCCTCTCCTCTTCGTTACTGGGAGAAGTACTCTACCTATTAATAAAGCCCACCACTTCTCCAAGCTCCACCACGGGCGACGTCAGAGGCGCAGAAAGACCCCGCAGAGCTAGGTACATTTCCCCCAACTTTTCAGAGGCTCAGAAAGGCTCAGTGGTCTCACTCAGGTCCCCCAGCCAGACAAGGGCTGGATCTTAGGTCTGCTTGCCTCCAAATTCTTGTCTTAGGTGTCGTTGAGCCGGTTCCAGAGGATTCTGATCCCACGGACAAAAGAAGGAAAATCTGGCTGGTCCTGTGCTGGCCTTACAATCACGGCTAGGTTTAAACCCATGGAACTTTCTACTCCCATAAACAGTTACAATCTCAGAAACCCACAGGGGTGTGGGTGGGTGGGGGGCCACTATGCGTCAGCATGGCCTCCACAGCAGTCAGAGAGTGATCAACCATCCCAGTGTGTTGACACTGTCCCGATTTGGCATTGGAAGCCCCAGCCAGCCCAGGAGAGATGGTCACCCCACTTTTCAGTGGTTCTCAGCTCCAGATGCTGAGTTGTGAATGGGGACTGTCCTGCCAGTGTCAGGGGTGGGGACCATAGGGTTCCCCTATAGAGTGGCGTCTGGGCCAGTGTAAGGTGTCACCAGCAGACCCCAGGCCCACTGGCTCAAAGGGCACTGGGTAGCAAAGGCAGCTCTGAGGCTGGGGAAGCACTCTTCAGAAGGAAGTCAGCCCCCAGGAAAACAGTAGGACGTGGTCTGCAGGGACCACCCTGCTGACAGATATTGTCCTGCGTGTCAGATGTCTTGTCCCGACTAGAAGGTCAGCTCTGTGAGGGCAGGGGCTTGTGTGTGTCTCGCTGCTGTTCCCGGGGGCCTAGAACCTAGAAGGACTTAGGCTCACTGGAGCCTTCTGTTGCAGGGATAACAAACTCGGGACGGAACTGGACCGACGGGTGCTCTGGCACTCCAGAAGACCAGCGCCAGCTAAGCTTGCTCAGGGGCTGCTAAGGGTTGCCTCCTGTCTCCTTGCACCCGGGGTCTCTCCAGCACCCGTTCTCCAACAGTGCCACCTGCTGGCCTGGATGCTTGGTGGCAGTTCTCCTCCACACAGCCCTCAGCTGACTTGGGTTTGGGTTTGGCTAGAAACAAAGGGCTTTCTTACTCTGGCAACACGCTGGCCTGGGCAGGCCTTCTCTGTCTGAAGCTACGTTCCAGGGTACCCCTCCCCTCTGGCCCCAACATCCCGCACTGATTGTGACCCAGCCGCAGCCTTTGAGCAGCAGGGACGAGCAGGGCCGACAGAAGGCTAAGCCAAAGGCAACTAAGGAAGGAGCCAGCGGTCCATGTCTAGTTCTTCTGCAAGTCCTAACGGGGAGGGGGCTTGTCCTTAACTTCTTAACATGTATGTAAAAGTTTCACCTTATGTTGGTCCCAGCTGATGGTTAGTATAAGGCCAGTCTGAAAGATAATATATTGTGACTGTTATATTATTTATTTTCAAGCCCACTTATTGATCAGCACGCGCTGAAGATGACAAATGGTGCCTGCGTGAGACACGGTCAGCAGGTTCTATTAAAGAAATGATAGTATTGCTCATGGATTGTTAAAAGGTTCAGTTTAGGTTCTTTATAGGTTTATATCCATCACTATTTAATGACCAAATGATGAAAAATATGAGCCGTGGGGACAATTTTTTTTTCTGTTGGAGTTTTATGTCTAAGCAGTTAGCAAAATCAGAGACTCCGTTTGGCAGGGGCGGCAGAGGGGCAGCAAGGGGAACGCCGTAAGATTTTATCTCTCCAGATTTAATAAATTGTCATAATTAATGCTGCAGGTATTTAATCAAGCAGGAAGATGATGAAAGAGCGAGAGCCAGGCGGGAGAACCCACTGCCCAAGCCTCCTGCTGGGAAGGGTCTGGTGGGGTCTCAACACCCGACTATTGGCACTGTGCTTTCTAGGCCACTGGGGGTGGGCTGGCTCTGGGCTTCACCCTAGAGCTAATGCAGGTCTGACTGGTAGCAGGCAAGTCTGTGGGCTTGAAAGAGCCTGGTGAAAACCTCCCTGCCTGATGGGAAAGGGAGGAGTCTGCAAAGGGGACAGCAGGCTTTGCATGTAAGGCTGTCTACAGAGGCCCCAAAGCAGCCCAAAGGAGGAGGGCTGGTGACCAGGCACACTCCAAGAGGCTTGGCAGAGCGGCTGTAGATGACAAGGGAGCAGAGACACCTGAGACTCAGCTTTGGATCTTTACGTGCTGAGGCAACGAGAGCAAGAGGATTATGGTGCTTGGTGGCTAATTTAGCAATTAGAGGTTTGAATCCACCCAGAGGTGCCTCAGAAGAAAGGCCTGGCAATCTACTTGTGAAAAAATCAGCCCGTGAAAGCAACCTACATGGCCATCGATCGATGACTAGATGAGCAAAAGGTGGTACATACGAGGGGGTACCTGCCCCCAAGCCCGATGCTCATTTGTGTTTTTGATGTGAGGGGAGAGTGCATTTGGAGTTGGTTCCACCAGGTCAGACTCTTAATCAAATTGTCTATTTAGAGGTTCTGAAAAGATACTGTAACTGTGTGGAACACAAAAGACCTGTGGCAGACGGGGGACTGGTTTGGCCACCACGACAATGCACTTGCTCATGCAGCCATCTTGGTGCACCAGTTTTTGGCAATAAACAGCATGCCTCTCTTGCCCTACACACCTGACTCACCTGACATTGCTCTGTCCAACTTCTTTTTGTTTCCAAGAATGAAGAGGGACATGAAAGGACAGCAATTTGATGATGTAGAAGAGGTGAAGCAAAAAATGAGGGAGGTGCTGTCAGCCATCCAAACAGATGACTGTGAAAAATGTTTCCAAAAATGGACTCGCAGATTTGACAAATGTATTAAGTGTCATGGAGAGTACTTAGAAGGTGATAAGGCTTGTTTTTAAAAAAAATTAAAGTACCTAGTTTTTAAAATTTTCCATTTTTTGGCGGGGGGTGGGGTGGGGTACATGCTTGTATGTACAATAGAATGCTGTTCATCCAGCATGGGAATTCTAGAACCCTTAACTGTGCTCATGTGGAACCTGTATCTAGACCAAGAAGCTGTCAGCAGACGAGAACAAGGGGATGCCACCTGGTTTAGAATCAAGGAAGGTGCATGTCAGGGTTGTATCCTCTCTCCTTACTTGTTCAGCCTGTGCTGCGAAAATCGTGTAAGAAACTGCACTCTGAAGAAGAACACAGCATCAGGACTGGAAGACGTTTTTTGTTTGTTTTTTTCACAAATTTCGAACCTACAGACGACACAACCTTGTTTGCGGAAAGGAAGGAGGACTTGACGAATTTGCTGATGAAGATCAGAGACTGCAGCCTTGAGTATGGGTTGCAATCAATGCAAAGAAAACAAAAATCCTTACAATTGGACTGATAGACAGAGATCACAAGAAACGGAAGAGACTGAAGTTGTCATGGATTTCAGTTTTTCAGTGTCCTCTATCGATGCTCGTGGAAGCGATAGTCAGTAGATCACGCGGCAGATTGCATTGGGAACATCTGCTGCATGAGACCTCTTTAAAATAATGAGGAGCAAGGATGTCACTTCTGTGGACGAAGGAGCGCTGACCCAAGCCGTGATATTTCAGTCACCTCCTACGTATCTGAAAGCTGGACAATGAATAAGGAAGACCACGGAAGGACGGATTCATGTGAATTACGTTGCAAACAATATTGAAAGTACTGTGAACTGCCAAACAAACGAACAAACGAATCTGCCTTGGAGGAAATAGAGCCAGAACACTCCTTAGAATACGAAACTACAGCTAAACTCACTGCCAGCTTATAGTGAGCCCTCCAGGACAAAATACAACTGCCCCTGTGGGTTTCCGAGACTGTAACTATTTACAGGAGTAGAAAGCCCCATCTGTGCCTGATGGTTTTGAACTTCAGCCTTTGTAGAACACAGCCCAATGTGTAACCGCTACGCCACCAGGCTCTCTTAGAATCATAGGGGGTGAGCTTTTGTCTCAAGTACTTTAGTCATGTTATCAAGAGAGACTAGGTTCTAGAAAAGAGCATTGTGTTAGTTCACTAGCTGACTGGGTGGACTAGAGAAACAAATTCATAGACACTCATATGTGTATAAGAAAGAGTTTTATATAAAGAATAATTGTGCATTAAGAAAATATCCCAGATCAAGTCCATAACTCCGATATTAGCCCATCTGTCCAATACCAAGCTACAAAATCTTCAGACTCATGAAACACTTGCAATGATGCAGGAAGATCACAGGCCAATGGGCAGGAAGTCTTGTGGATCCAGTGGCATTGTAAGCATCTCAGCACTGGCAGGGGTCTCCACGTGGCTCATCAGCTGCAATGTCCCCCAGGGTGTGAGCATGCGTCCCACCTCCAGTGAGCTATTTATGTCGTTAGCACCGCCACATGAGGTCATCAAGCTATGACCTGATCGACAGGCTATAGACATCAACCCTTCACTCTTAATCCCCTCAAATTGACAACAGACTGTATAACTACCACAAGCATCGTGCTTGGTAAAGTAGAAGGCCGTCAGGGAAGATGAAGACCCTCAATGAGATAGATTGGCACTGTGACTTCAATGGCAAGTTCACGCCTGCTGATAGTGGCGAGGCTGACACAGGACCAGGCAGTGGTTTGTTCTGCTGTACACAGCGTCACGATGAGTTGGAACCTAGCAACAATGACACCCAGAACGAAGAGAAATGAAGTCTGGATACGTGCTACAATGTTGATGGTGCTTGAAGAAATTATGCTGAATGCAATAAGTCACTAGTAAAAAAAGAACAGATATTATACGAAGTCACTTATAGAAAAAGAGGCCAATGCATCAAGACCAAAGTTTATTAGGGGAGGCCAAGGGAAAGAAGGTAGAGGAAGGGGGTTGCTGTTGCCTACGGAAGACTGAACCATGGCTTACAGTGATGGAAACCTGAAACTGACTGAGTGTAGAGCTGTGCAGGTCATCTTGGTAAGAGCTCCCCTAACAATTGGACATCCCCCACAGAAGGGTTACAAGGAAGGGACACTTCAACCAGGGTGCAGTATAGCACTGATGAAACACACATCATTCCTCTAGTTCCTGAATGCTTCCCCCCGCCACCCCACCCCCACTACCGTGACCCAGTTCTACCTTACAAAGCCAGCTAGACCAGAGTACACACATTGGTAGAGATAAGAGCTCTGGACACATAGAATTCAGGACGGATAAACCCTCAGGAACAGTAGTGGGAGTAGTGCTCTCATGAGGGGGATGATTGGCGGTGGGGGGACGGGCGGAGAAAGGGGGGGACACATCACAAGATTGGTTATCTAGCTCACCCCCAGGGGGATGAACAACGGAAATGTAGGTGGAAGGAGACAATGGACAGTGTAAGACACAAAGTAACAATAATATATAATTGATCAAGGATTCACGAGAGTGGGAGGGTGAGAGAGGGAGGGGGGAAAAGAGGAGCTGATACCAATGGCTCAAGTAGAAAGAAAATATTTTGGAAATGTTGGTGGCAACATATGTACAAGTGTGCTTAATTCGGTTGAATGATGGATTGTTATAAGATTTGTAAGAATCCTCCAATAAGATGATTAATAAAAATAAAATGGCTTATAGCATGCAGCATAGCCAGGGACTGATACTATGTGATAACCAACTAAAAATATCTTTTAAAAGAGAATCAGAAATAGATACTGAGGGTATCTATTTAGCCAAGTAGCCAAGTAGCTTTTGACAATTTTTAAAAAATCATATCTTGTTTCGCTTCCCCTGTGGTGCTTACTCAAATACAGTAGGAGGTATTAGCACAATCTCCTCCTTACTGGGATAAAAGATCAATAATTATTTTGTTGTCCAGTACCACCTTAGCAAGAGACTTCAAAGACTTCTATTGAGCAGCTATTCCAGCTACCACACCACTGGCAATCTGGGCCATTGCAGCAGATACACTGAGATTTGATTTCCCCAATTGGAGAATAGCATAGTTGGGTAGATGAGTATGAGGAATGCAGCAGTCACCTAATCTCCTGTCAACTTGAGCAAAGAGGGGAGTGTACCCTGTTTCCCCGAAAATAAGACAGTGTCTTATATTAATTTTTGCTCCCAAAGTTGTGCTTGGTCTTATTTTCAGGGGATGTCTTATTTGTCCATGAAGAAGAATACGGTACACGTTTATTGTTTCATTAAAAGAGACCTCACACTTCCTGTCTGCTCCGGCTACACTGAGGCCAACAGTGAGCTGTGCGGCAGCGCCCGCCTCTACGGTCGAGTTCAGAGTTATGGTAGCTTCGGGGGGCCTTATTTTGGGGGGGATGCCTTATATTTCAGTGAGAGGCAAAACTGTAAGTAGGTCTTATTTTCGGGAGATGTCTTCCTTTCGGGGGAAACAGGGTAGCCTGTCAATCAGGTCATAGCCAATGAAGCCTCTGTGTGGACATGGCCTTCTCCTGAGGATTCTGGGAACTCTGATCTTTCTCCCTGGAGGCAGGACACACACACTCCCTGCAAGACATTCCTATTGACAAGCCACATGTAGACACACTGATGGAGCCAGAGCCCTGGAGCTGGAGGAGCCACGTGGAGACCCATGCCAGTGCTGAGCTACTTCCATGGTACTGGATCTACAAGACTTTCTACCAACTGGCCTGTAATTTTCCTGCATTCGGCATCATTGCATGTCTGCATAAGTCTAAAAAGGGCATTGTGGACTAGTATCAGACATATGGGCTAATATAAGACTTATGGACTTGATCTGGACTGGACTACAATTGCTCTTTGATATAAAGTTCTCTCTTACACACATATGAGTCTCCCTGGATTTGTTTCTCTAGTCCACCCGGACTAACACACTATGGTACCAGGAGTGGGGTACTCGAGAAACAAATCATGAAGATGAACAGTGAATGCTTATTTGGCTTCTGCTTCATGGTAGCTTTTCTTCTTTGGCTATCCTGAGGCCAGATATGGCCATGCAGTTTATTGAGTTGTTTTCTGGAAAGAAGATGGGAAGTTAACGTTTTGATTCTTCTCCTTAGTTGTTGTCTTTAATTTTATTCCTGCTTAAAATGGTTAAAATGAATGTGATAAATGTAAATGTTGAGTTCAGGAGATGAAATCACTCCTTGAATGTCTCAGAGACCACACTGCTTAGTGAAAATGGCTGAAAGAGGCCCTGGGGTGATGCAGTCAAAGGCCTACGGTCGTATTTTGTATCAGTGGAATAGTTTAGATAAGGATTGAACATGTCTCTTTTAAGAATTGAATTTAGGATCTTGCTGTACTATGTTTATACTGTTTTCTTCTGCTTATTGTTATTGATATAATGAATGATAGAAATGATTATTGGGAAGTATGAAAATAGAAAACGTGTAACCCCACTTGCGTTCAGCCATTAATTTGAATCTTTAAATGGGTTAAGACATGCCTGCAAAGAAGGCTCTGAAAAGCTAAGCCCCACCCAGTGTCTTGAGTGCTCAGGACATTCGAAGGTGAAGATACTTGCATACTTGTTTACGAGCTGTTGACAAATTAAAGAGGTGAAAAAATGAACTTTTTAAAAAACATTAAAAAAATTTGCACTAGTGGTTTGTGTCAGAAGTTGGAAAAGGCTTGGGAACATAAAGAAACTTTCCTCTCTGGGACTGAACTTTCAAGGAAGCCTGCAGGCAGCCTAAAATGCTTGCTAGGTGACCACCTGGATCCACTTGTTGAGCGGAAGTGAGAGAAATGCAGCAATAAACAGATGGGTTGAGTCTGGCCACTGACACCCATGGACCTGGTTCACAGGGACTAGAGGAGAAGAGAAGAGTGGGTTGACTGGTCTGAAGTTCATGACCCTCGCACAAGGGCACTAGGACTGTTGAGAAATTGTGATGGGTCACATGGTCAAAAGGCGGGGCAAGCAATGGGCACCCTGGTGAGGCTAAGTGAGGCAACCCGCATTAGTTGACCAGAACCCGACCAGATGGAGAGAAGATTCTTGAGCCTGTGAATGGGTGCATATTGCTGCTGACCTTATATTATGGACAGCCTGCCCTGATTTGACTTTACTTATGGATGCAGACTAACAAGGCTCCAACTGGAACGAAGATTCTTTACATCAAAGTATGATTGTCTCCTCTGAGCACTGGGTGGATGTAAGTGGGAAGTATAGTAATTGGAAACCCAAAATTGGGCAGAAAAAGGCATGGAGTGGTTGGTTTACAAACTTTCTTAAGTGGTGGAATATATTCATAGAAGTATAGGATGATGTTGTAGGTGTTCACTTAGCTGAATTGTTAGGCATAGAACATTTTTGTTTTGCTCACTTATAGAATACTATGTCTAAATGAGACTGACACATATTAAATTGTATGCATTTTAGTCTTAATCTATCAGGCACAGATATGATTTTATTGTTTTGTTTAAAACGTATATATGGCTAAAGAGTTGTATGAAAGTGTCAAGTTGACAAGGGGTGGTCTGTAGCAGTTACATAATCTCCTGTCAATTTGAGTGAAGGGGTGGAGTCTAGACTGTCAATCAGGTCATAGCCAATGAGACCTCTGTGTGGGCATGGCCTTCTCCTGAAGATTCTGGGAACTCCTGTCTTCCCCCCTGGAGGTGGGACACACACTCTCCCTGCAAGACAGTTCTGTTGACAAGCCACAGCAGACACACTGATAGAGCCAGAGCCCTGGAGCTGGAGGAGCCATGGAGCCTGGAGCATGGAGACCCCTGCCAGTGCTGAGATGCTTCCACCGCCAGTGGATCCACAAGACTTTCCACCCACTGGCCTGTGATCTTCCTGCATTCAGCATCATTGCATGCCCATGTAAGTCTAAAAAGGATTTTATGGACTAGTATCAGACATATGGCCTAATATCGGACTTATGGACTTGATCTGGACTAGGCTAGGATGTTTCTTAAAATGCAATTGCTCTTTGATATAATGTTCTCTCTTCCACACATGTGGGTCTCCCTGGATTTGTTTCTCTAGTCTACCCGGAGTAACACAAAAGAGTACCCATCCCACCTGAGGTTTGTTAGATACGGGCTATTTTATAGGTGTGTGTGAGGACAATTAATTTAGCCTGTTGGGTTTTAAAGGCTTAAGAGGGGACTTGACTTTCAAAAAATTCAATAGAAGTTGTGATGGGACACCCAGCCTGAAAGTGAGCGCTTGTGGGTTGAGTCTAAAGTCAAAGCTAGCCACAAATGCACTAAACTAGGGTGAGAGAGACGCATTTCTCTTAAATCTTTCCAAGGAGTCACAAGCTGCTCCGTGAAATCCAAACAGTGTGAAGGAGAGCTTGTCCCTTCCAGCTGTAGAGAGAAGGGCGGCTGGGTTGAAGAAGCCACAGAATGTAGTCCAGGGTTAGATACAGCCAAGAGAAGAGCTTCTAAGAAGTGAGTTGGGGGGTAAGGAGGTCTCGAGTAACAGTGGAATTAATGGGGCAGATACAAGAGGCAGTACATAAACATCTAAAACTTTTCCTAATACTGTGCCTGTGGTTCTCTTTACTAATTTAAGGGCAGCAGCTGCAGCTCAGAAGTCAGGAGGGTCTTTTTCAGCCACAGAGTCAAGCTGCAGACTGTAATAGCCCACAGGGCTCTGACATCCTCCAGAAGACCAAGGGGACGTCTCAGCTAATAGACCTGAAACATCTCCAGATATCTCATGCACATACATGGAAAACCCTAAATGATCGTTAGGAAACACGAAGGCAGGTGTTTTCACGAGAGTTTCTTTTCATTTGCCTGTGGTTTCTTGACCTTCCAGTGCAATTTGGAAGGAATTTGGTTCAGAGGCTTTAAAGTGTTTTTACAGACAAGCTGGGCTAACAAAGAAAGCGTATGCATTCAGGCTCTAAAATGACCACAAAGCCGTAGAAATCTTGCGACAGGTTCTTTGCTTTAGGTATAGGAAAAAACCAAAAACAAACAAAAATGACTTTGTTCTACTTAGGGCCCATAGAAATGCTTTCTGCAGAAATTAGGTGTCTCAAATATTTACCAGAAAATTGAGATATTTGCAGATTTTCTTTAGAATCTTGGTGGCCACCACTAGCCAAATGTTTCAACAAAGTTATAGTGTCAATAAGGCAAGTCTAGTGAGAGATGGAGCACCCCAGCAAGTCATTACTATATTGTAGGAAACTAGAATTATTCATAAACTCTAAGGATTGCAAACACACATGAAGGATTTTGGGGGGGGCGGGGGGGATAGATGAGCCATTCAGTAAATTTTGAGGCACTACAGTCCAGGTAAATTGTTGATTATTTTTCAGTTGAAATCACGAAATATTGACTTTTAGAGTGTACAGGAATATTTTAAAGGATACTGCAAAGATCCACAATTGTAAAATGGGCTATATCTGAGAGAACATGGAAAAGCAAAAAGGAGGGTTTGGAACTCCTGGGAAACGAGGGTAGCAATGGGATTGCATGGAAACCCTGACCAGACCTCCAGACACTTGCTACTGGGGTTCTAAACACAAAGAGTCGGGTGTCACAATGGTGGGCGTGGGAGCAATGAGACCTCTAGTGGGAGCATCCTGGAGAATGGAAGCTGTTCTCCTCTGGCCTCCACTGGAGTCTCCAACAGGTGTTTAGGCAAATTTGGTCCACTGACTAAACTTGGCCTATGGAGTTTCAGGAATTAATGAAAGAATATTGGGGGTAAAGGGACGAGATTTGGTTGAAACATCAATATGCATAAGAAGGACTTACACATGGCCCACAGCTTCCTCCTCTGATACATACTCTAATTTTAAATCTGTCTTTGTGGTTTGGGAACGTCATGTAAATTTAATCATATTACCCCTTTTTCAGTAAATTGCAAGTGACAGTTCAATTTGGATAAAAAAATCTCTTCCTAATGGATGGATAGGAGTATCATAATTACACAACAACAAACAAAACCCAAATCCACTTCCATTGAGTAAGTCTGACTCACAGACACCCTGCAGGACAAGGTGGAACTTCCCCAGAGGAGTTCTAAGATTGTACAACTGTACAGAAGCCAAGTGCCACGTCTTTCTGTCATGAGCACTTGGTGGGTTTAGATTACAGTGAAATGCTTACCTACTGTGTCACCCTGGTCCTAGGTACTGAGCCAAAAGGGATGCACATCTAGAGTGGCAGTTAAAACCCACCCCTAGGAAACCGTCTGTCTTCCATCAAAATCACAGCCAAGAAAATTCTCTCCATCAGTTCTACTTTTTAACACGTGTGGTCACCATAAGTCAGAATGGACACAGGGCAACTGGTCCCGAGCTCACCCACCACATTGCTTACATCACTAGCGGCTCCTTTCCAGAGTCATTGATTAGAATATTGTTCTTCCTGTGACTTCTTTCCTCAATATTCATTGTCTTGAACAAGAGAATTTTGTCGGATGAGTCCTGGTTTTTGAGTTCCGGTTCTTCTACTTACTAAGCTTGTGAGCAATTTATTTGGGCAAGTCATCACTCGATCTTTCTAAGCCTCAGTTTCCATATTTGTAAATGACAGTGGGGTTGGACTTAGATAATGTCTAGGGTCACTCTAGTTTAACATCCTAGGTTTCTAATGATATAAATCAAATCCTTATAGACCTCTATACAGATTCGCATGCCTGGAGTTTCTTGGAAATACAAATAGCAATGGCAACCATCAGATAAGGGACCCTTAGGCTGCTAAGTGGATGGACATGGGGGCACCAAGGAATGCCATTCTCTTGTGTCCTCTGGAGCAGCAGAGGCTGGGTAGATAGAGTGGAACTGGACGTAGGTCAAAAGCTTATCGACCCTGATGCTGTGGGTTTCAGGAGGGGCTTTCAGTTCTTGGAAAATATTAATCAGCAATTGGGACAGCACGAGGAGTCTAATTGCATCTATGGAATTAGGTACATGGCGACACGGATGCAGAACTGCCGGTGAGGGATGAGCACAGCGAGCCAAGAATACCAGATTCACAGACTTTTCAGCCTGACCGTGGGGGAGGGCTAGGAGCCAGCACCAGTCACTGCCTGGGGG